>NC_069362.1:63525681-63828712 GCF_021730395.1 Mercenaria mercenaria
TATGTTAGAAGGGCTAAAGCGCCTGAAAACAAACACCGATACCAGACAACCAATAACGCAGTCAGTTCTGTTGAAGCTGTTAGATTCCCTAACACACGTTTGCAGATCACAATTTGAAGCCATGTTGTTTACGGCGGCTTTCTCGTTAGCTTCCATTGGCTTATTACGTATTAGCGAATTTACTTCTAGCAATAAAACAACAACTTCAGGCGTTCTCAAGTTTCAGGATGTAATCATTGGGTCAAACAAAATACGAATTTACTTACAGAAATCAAAAACTGATCAGACGGGCACCGGAACATCAGTTGACATCGAAATAAGCGATAAGAACAAATTCTGTTGTGAAAACATTGCTAACTATATTGCCTTCAGACCAAATACAGATGGTCCATTCTTTGTTCATTTTGACGAAAGCCCCCTAACTTCTTTCCAGTTTAACGCAGTTTTGAGAAAAGCAATAAAATTTGCAGGTTTAGACGCCAATTTGTATAAATCACACTCTTTTAGAATTGGTGGCGCAACTTCAATGTTTCGAGACGGGACTTCAATAAATAATATAAAGTCCCAAGGAAGATGGAAATCTGATAGTTACAAATCTTACATTCGTTAAAATTGTGACTGATCTCTGGCTGAGTGCTAATTTTGGCGGTAATAAGCCTTAAAATGTATAAATTGAAAATGAGTGTGCCTTTGTAAAAAATCATATCTTGAAAGTCACATTCGCTGTCACAGTATCATTATTGCTATACCTGTTGGTATTATCTGTTTGTTAAAGCCATTGGTATATGGCGTACATAATTCAAGCATAATTAAATTAAAATAATATTTATATATAAAAAAAAAAAAAAAAAAAAAAAAGTTTTGTGTAAAGGACGTGCCAAATGCCATTAAAGCCATTGGTATATGGCAGGCTGTGCAGTCCGCTTTTCGGCAGTTATAATTATTTTCAAATACATTGATCAAGCTACAGCACCGCATCGGGCTGATAGCAATTATACAACAACATACGGAAAACTGTTGTAAGAACAGATGACATTTTGAATGAAGAATACTAATTTTAAGCCAGTTTTCTTTTTTATTCCAGTTACATATCTGTAAATATGTTTAAAAATGGTTGTGTGTTACCGTTTGTTATTGATAATTCATGTTACTGTTTGATATTAATAAGAGAAAGTGCATTTTATTCACTACAATCTAACCTGTATCCTTACGCCAAGAACTAAAATTATGATACCAATCTTAAGAAAATGGAAATAGAAAAACTCTTATTTCAAAATATTGCAGTTAAGCTGACCAATGTTTGGATAATAGGGTCCTCCCTAATAAAAGGAGCGTACCATAGACTAGCCTTTAGACCGGATGGCAACAGTTTAGGTTTGCAACATTATAATGTCAGGATCACGTGGGAATTTCTCAGTGGCATGAGAATTAGAGATATACGCAGGTCTGTACAATATTTACTACAATTTAAAGATGAACCAGACATGATTGTCATTCATTGTGTGGAAATGACATAGGCACCAAATCCACTTGGGACATAACATTCGAATTCAAAATGTTGATAACTGATTTCCTGCAGCCATTACTGCCCAACACTAGGCTTATCTGGTCACAAATTCTTCCGCGCAGAACCTGGCGTTATGTACCATACACACCAACTGCGGAAAACATTAGAAAACGTATCAACAGTTCTCTCGCAACATTTGTTATTAGAAACGGAGGTGGCTATATAAAATACGCTGACATTTCTTTAGAAAAACAATTTTTTTCACACGGATGACACTCATTTGTCAGAACTTGGATACGATATAATGCTTAATACACTGTCTTCTGCTCTGTACAAAATAATAAATTAAAGGAGAGAGAGTATATGCATGTACATAGTGTTAATCTAACTAAGGAAAACTGACTGTTGTTCTTGTTCCCTTTTCTGTTCATCAGTCTAACGCAGTTATAACTCTGGTTTTGATAGTTTAATAATAAAAATGTTTGGCAAAAT
This sequence comes from Mercenaria mercenaria, assembly GCF_021730395.1. Taxonomy (NCBI): domain Eukaryota; kingdom Metazoa; phylum Mollusca; class Bivalvia; order Venerida; family Veneridae; genus Mercenaria; species Mercenaria mercenaria. Next base: position 63,527,681 of record NC_069362.1, read on the forward strand.
TTCAATTAATATAGTCCGGATAAGCTAGCAATGGCCATGACCGGTTATCTTGTTAATATCCTGCAGATTCATGCTAGTCCGCAGATTTTGGCGGAAGGCTCACTCTTTAGCTAGTCTAAATCGCGCCCCTTTTTGGCATAATACTAACATGCATCTGCAGAATGTATTCTGGGATTTTCTACCGTAATCGGGGAAAATCTTATTTTATTAAAATATCTATCATTCAGTCATGGCCAAATTAATGCCAAACCTTAGCTAATTAAAAACGTAAAAATGAAAATGTTTTGTCTTATGTACTTACTGTTTCATTTACAGCTAAATCACATTGTAACGGCATTTAACAAAAGGATAGTTGAAACAAGAGTCCATTGAATCTCGATTAAAGTACTAAAGTACTATATATATTTGAATGTCGTTACGGTGGGATTTTATTTTCACGGGTACAATAACTACAGTGCAACCTCTCTACAACGGCCCCTCCCTTGAGCAACATCGTTTTTACCTCAACTCCTTTCAAATGGTCCCAGAAAACCACGACAGGCATAGCATGCTATTTTGTTAAATATTTCAAGGTTTTAGACAAGTTACTTATAAATAGAAACATCTACTTCAGTATGCTTTGCCTGTTGTGGGTTTTGTGTCCGAGTCGCGTTGCAAAATAATAAACACACACCGACTGCGATAATAACATCATTATTTTCAGTGATGTTCTTTTACCCCGAAAACCTGTATCGGCACAACTCAAACTTCATCCAATGTACACAAGTTTTACAGTCATGCAAAAAGTTTGGAAAATCTGAATAGAAGCAATTTTCAAACGTTAAAGAAACAATCAATCATTACATTTTTTAATGTTAATTCCTTTATGTGACTTGTCACGTACTTAAACAGTTTCAGGGAGAAATAGGCGTGTGAATGCATGCCGTTTATTTTGTAAGTTATCAAATACAAGTACAAATTACCTCTTTGGTGAAAGTCAGAAAGAAATCAATGCAAGTGCATTTCAAGATACTGTATGCTTTTTTGCTTCAAACAAGTGAAAATAATGAAAAAGTACAACGTCAAAGATCTAATAAAAAGAGCCATGTTCGAAGAAGGAATATAATTGTCCATAAAATGACGTCTTCCCTCTTACATTTATTCTTCACTTCTGATCTGAACACTCATTACATTCGTTTAATTATTGGAACTGGAAACTCTATTCTACGAAGTACTTGTATCGGTGCTTAAATATCTATTATGCGGTACTGCAAGTCTAAGCTTTATGCTTTATTGCGAGTGATAACATGGTGTAATAACATGTGGTATTTTGAGATTGTATGAAATAGCGATTTTTAAAATGCCATTCATGACGTGCTTACAGACTGGCTAAAACCACAGCAAACATGCATTACAAAGACATACAGAATCACAAATCCAAACATTCACGAAACACTTTAAGAAAATCTTCTTGTTTAAACTGTCAAATCTTTGGATCAGTTTAAATACATTAACCATAAGGCAAACAGACAGTCGTGAGGATCATCAAAATGATATATTCTTTCGTCTGTACAAATTTAGATCCTTTGAATACATTTAACTATAATACATGTTTGTAAAAAAACATCTGTAAAACATAACAAATTATACATTTTGTAATAAACTACATTGTAACATTTGTCGGTCTTATATCAAATTCAGAGTCGTTTTCTTAATAAAACTTTTTACTAGTATTTATATCATACTGTCAGTATCATGGCAAGTGAATATTATTTGACGTAGCACTGCAAAAAACTGATAAATCATTGCATTTTCACTTCACAAAAATATTTTGAGTGATTATTTTGCAATTGAAACGAACATTTACATGAAATTTAACTACGGATTTATATTCCCCCATACTCTGTAACATCGTGTTTGTATCGAAAAATTTCTAATTTCTGTGAAAGAAAACAAAACAATTAAATTCAATTTGATTTCTTTTCGCCCTCTTTGAAAATGTTTTCCAATCTAATTACGAAGAAAACAAGTGTTCATTTATATGTAGCTTCAGTTTATTAGTCAATTCGGAGTTGTTCCTCTTAGATATTCCTTTGTAGGTACTATCCTTACATACTTCTTTCCATTTAAATACACTTGGTGCAGTTCCTTGTATCAGAGATGGAGCAAAAATTTCCCAATAATAGAATTCGTTCAAACTTTGTGTATGAATACAGTGTTATGTTAAAAACAGAAAAATGCAAAAAAAAAAAAAATCATAGATCACCGTGGTGGTTTAGGAGTTATCTGCCCTTAAAACTGGATTTTTCTTCAAAATTGCATATTCAAGGGCAGGTAACTCCTCAACAAGCATGGTGGCCTTCGATTTTATTCATAATTCCGTTTCTCACATGACACTGTGTTCATATACAAAGTTTGAACAAATGTTATTACCGGGAACTTTTTTAACCAAAACTGCCACAACCGTCTTTAAACGTGAGTGCTATAAAGGTTTTCAAATAATTATTTCATGAAAAAAAAAAAAACAACAACAAAAAAACCCAAACAATAAAACACGATATAGATAAAAATGAGATAAATGATGCCAATCTGTGGCCACTATTCAAATAAAACAATGAGAAATTTAAAATCACCAACACCAGCTTTATTATTATCAATATAAATGCTAACTGATACTACATGGCTCTGCAAATGAAAAATGTATGTCCGCTTAAATGTCTGACAAATGATAAAGATTAACATCAAATACGAGTCAGATGCTGTGTCCGATTTGATAACGTTGCTCGTATATCCTAATAAAGAAGAAATAATGTACCAATGAATTAAGGATTAAATCGTACATCAGAGAGGAGAAAAAATAAGTAAACAGTAGAGGGAAATAGGCCATTGGTAATGGTAATAAAAGTACAGTATTTTACCGCGAACTTGCTTATATGGGAAACGCGTTTGCAGCTACAAAATATAAAATACACATGTCCACACATCTTAATTAATTGTGGTGCTTGAGTGTTCATTCTAACACTGAGGTTACTTGATATTATAATATAGTATGCTCAATCAAACTGTATGAAACATTCCGTCTGAGTAAAAAGTCTATAAAAGATTTCTCTACCTTCCCTTTTACTCGTGAAAGCGTTTAGCTGTGAATACGACTTAATATGTATTTACAGACTTTGTACTGCTTCAGTATTTCTGTAGTCAGATACGGATTTCATAATCAATACATGTTTAATCTAATCCTGTCATATCAAAGGCTGACGAAACTTAGCATCTATTGGCTGTACTGGATATAGAAGTTAACTGACTAAACATGTCAATATCTGGATAAGGTCTGGAGACTTCATCTGACAAATGACGTTCAAAATTATTACTAAAATATTCTTTTTTATTATTAGATAAACGCTGTTTCGAGATTTTTTAGCAAACACAGAAATAACGAATAATTAGTGTAGTTAAAAAGTTTTACTAATTCTGTATACCTTTCAACAGATTAAACCAACACTGATTGCGATTATGACAGGCTTTCTTTTCAATGATGTTCTTATACCCAGAAGACATAATCTGCACAATTAAGAGTTTCATCCAATTTACACCAGATTTTATAAATCTGTACAATTTTCGAAAGTTACAGGCTACGAAAGTAACGATCAATTATTATCAAGTATTTCAATGTATGTTCTGTTTGCTTTCAAATACGTGACGTGACATACTTTCATAAAGTTTCAATTTTACTCCATAGGGAAATTGGTTTTCGAATGCGTGACATTTTGTATACTCATCAAACAGTAACGTTCGGTCTTCTCTTTTATATTGTTTCTTCACTTCTGATCTGAACACTCATTAATTGAGATTATTTATTTGAACTGGAAGCTCTATTCTATGAAAAGTACTTGTATCAATTATTAGATATCTATTAGGTTCTATTAAGTTGTGCGGCAGTCTATTATTCCTGTTTTACTGTGTTGTGAAATGATACAGAATGAATGAAATAGCATTCATGACGTGTTAACCAACTATCTCAAAGAACAGCAATCGTGCAAATTCCAAAATACAATCATTATCAACTTTATTTGTCGATAACATTTAAAGAAAATCTTCTTGTTTATACTGTTAAGTCCTTGGATCAGTTTACATACATTAACCGCAAGACAACTGTACTGAAACAAATTACGTACACGATATGTTTTCGTCTGTACAAATTTATGCACTTAACTTTAGCAAACGTATTCACATGACGCGACCAACGCGACCATGGAACAAAACAGATTGTGTTTTTTTTTATAAAAAATTCTGCAAGTAAGTAAATAAAATTACTTACTAAGTAAGTAAGTAAGTAAGTACGTAGGTAAGTAATTAAGTAAGTAAGTAAGTAAGTAAGTAAGTAAGTAGGTAAGTAATTAAGTATGTAAGTAAGTAAGTACGTAGGTAAGTAATAAGTAAGTAAGTATGTTAGTAAGTAAGTAAGTAAATTGTTAAGTAAATAACAATTTCAGAGTAGACTTAGTCTCGTCGTTTTCATTAAACGACAATCTTCTTACCTAGAATTAGATAGTCAAATGACAGTAAAATGGCAAGTGAACATTTTATTGACGTAGAATGGTACCCAACTGACACATTGTTGCATTTTCACTTCATAAAAATATTTCGAGTGATTACTTTACAACAAGAGTGAACATTTATATGAAATGTAACTATGGCTTCATATATTTTAACTGTACTCTTTAACATCGTGTTTGTTTCACGAAATCTCTAATTTCTGTGAAAGAATACAAACTAATTAAATTCAATTGTTTTCTCATATCCCACTGATAATATGTCTTCCTGTTGTATTACGAAAAAAACTGTTTATTAATGGTAGCGCAATGTGTCAATTTTAGACAATATCTGCACTCGAAACTTTCGTTACATCAAAACAGTCGTGTTGCTTGTTCGTGTTCTGATGGACAAATGCAATACCCCAGACAATATAGCTATCAGAGATACTTGATACTTCTTTCAAAAAGCATACTGCAGCCATAGAAAATTGTTCATCACACTTAAAATTCTTAGCCTGCTGGCGGCAAGTGATTCTGCATTTGCGACCAGTGCAGACAAAGATCAGCCTGCACCTCCTGGTCCGTACTGTTCGCTATTATGCCATAAAATTTTCAGTGAACACCCCTTCGAATAATAAATGGTACTGCCAAAATTGAATGATGGTAAAGTCCATTCTAGAAATTTAGCAGGGTAAGGATTAAAACGTACGGTTCTACGGGTGTTCTGCAAGTTGTGGTACTTGCATATTGATACTGGAATAATGTGCAAGATACATCGACGAAAATGTCTGTTTGAACCCTTAGAACGCCATCAAATGCAAGTATACATCTCTATGTTGTAAACAATTATAGAGGTACAAGCATGGTACTGTCGAATAAGGTGGTCTTTTCTTTTTAATGTTGACAATATTGACATAAAGGGATGCAGTTACCTACAGAGTTCTGTAACAATCTGCCAACAAAAACCAAAAGATGAAACCTTGGTGTTTGAAACAAATGAGCATAATAATGTCAATCTGTGGGTACTATCCCAATACAATAATAGAAAATTAAAACAACCAAACAGCTTTGTTACTTTAGATAATTTTTGACACAGATGTGAAAATAATGTCATTCTGGGAATTTTGCGTTTTTTTTCAAAATGATAGAATTCAATTTCACGGAAATAATCGTCTTCAAAACACATCTGTTACACTAACTTCCATGTTAAATACATATGGAATATCGTTAGACAATAAGCTGCAGCAATTGATCATATTGCTCGTATATTACAATAAATAGAAAATGTACTTAGACAATAAGCTGCAGCAATTGATCATATTGCTCGTATATTACAATAAATAGAAAATGTACTTATTACTGCAGGAAGTCTAGACAGTCAAACAATATAAAACAAACAAATACCATCAAAGATTGATTCAGTGTCAATAAAAAGAACAACTGAAAACAGTTTTCTTTTGCAATATTGTTTAACCATGTTAACTTTATTGAACCTTTATTAGAATTAGAGAGAGTTAGCTCTCTAAGAAGGTTTTATGTATAGTGTTGATCTCTCTCTCTTTTCTCCATTTCTTCTTCGACTTAGAAATAAACTTTTAAGACCATATTTGACACTAAACATTTAAATGTAAGTTATGTATATGCGTGAAATGCAAATGAAACCAATCATTTCTTGGCTCAAGGACACAAAACACACAAAACAGCTTGGACTGTTTCATTATTTCAGCTCAGGCATTAAAACGTTATTTCAGAAGAACATCTTTCTGAGAAAACGTTTCTGTGGTAAATTGAACATGAGACAACAGTGTTAAATATTCAGTCCAAAAAACCCCAGCTGAAATAGAGATTGTTAAATCTGAATAATTTCAAACCCCTCGTGGAGAAGCAGCAGGTTCTGACATTCAATTTAATGGAATTAAAATCATTTACAACAGCTAAAGAAGGCCAAGGAGCAAGAGAAAAATACATGAACATTGACATGCAGGTCAGGTCAACGCTTTTCAAATGCAAACGCGATATCACATTGTGCGTCAGATCAAATTGTAATCAAAATGTAGCAATGTTTTCAGATTGATTTATATATATTGGTTATCGTTAACAAGCATGCTGGGCAACTTATGGCTACGTTAGTTTTGATAAACCCAAAAAACACAATCTGTATTGGAATTTGTAGGACACATGTATTTGATTTCATTATTTTTCAGTGCCGGGTAACATACATTACTGTGAATACAACTGAACGATGCAAGTAATAATTCAGGAAATGAAACTTTGTGTCCCTGCAATTTATTATTATGACATCTAGTGTATAAAGCCGGCTAAGTTTCAGATAAAATTTTGTCATTGTTTTCTATGCTATGGTCTTTTCTTTTTTAATATTGACACTATTGGCATAAAGATATTCAGTTATCTACAGCGTTCTGTAACGTTCAGACAACAAAAAACCAAAATGTTTGACACAGATTAGCAATATTTGCGGTAACTATCCAAATAAAACCAGTAACATAGTATTATTATCGATTTAGATAAATTCATTAACTAATTATAGATGGCACTTCCATGGAAAAATGAACGTTCGCTGAAGTGTTTGACAAATGACAACGCTTATACGATTCAGATGCAACTTTATGATTTGATAACGTAGCTCGTACATTATAATAAAGAAGAAATATTGTACCAGTAAATTAGGGATTACTTAACAAATCAAATCGTCTAATCAGACAAGTATTTTTCAAAATACGAAACAACAAGTAAACAGTAAATGAAATAAAGGTCAATGGTAACGAAAATAGAATTGACAGCTACAGTGCATAAAATACGCACATTTTAATCGATTATAATATTTAAATGTTCATTCTAACACTGATGTAATTTGATATACGATGCTATAATAAAATATGCTCAGTCAAACTGTATGAAAACATACTTTAAACCTTTCGTCTGAATAATGCGTCTATGAGTGTTTTCTTCGCGTATCGCTTAGTTAATAACTTACTTCTCTCAGATTTCCTGTTCTGAAAGGGTTCAACAGTCAACGTTAAGCTATAAATAGGACTAAATTTGTACTTTCAAAAAAAGTAGTAAACTAGTACTGAACATTATTAAAACTTTATGGTCATTAAGCGATGAGCTAAATGCACAATATCTTACGTTAACTTGAAATAAAGAAAATAGATATTGAAAGTATGGAAGTACAAAAATTTATGTAAATGATGATACTGATGGTGATAATAACGATGAAGATGAAAATGAAATGAAAATCAGAAGAGTTACATTGCATGGTTAATTTGTTTTGTACATATGGCTTACTTTGTAAGGATATAGAGTATGTAGATATCCATATAAAAAAAAGAGAATAAAATCTTATTCAATTTTGCAGTTAGACGTGAATTTCATATCGAGAAACACTGTCTGATCATTCCTCAAACTTAATCCACTTTGTATTTGAAAACTGTCGTTTTTGATTTTGAAATAGTGAGAACTGATAAAACTTGGCATTTTGGGTTATACTGGATATGGATATAGAAGTTACTGGGTAAACACGTCAATAGCTGAATAAACATGAAATTATCACTTAATATTCTATTTTTATCGTAAGATAAACTGTTTTGAGATGTTTAAGCAAACATAGAAATTACGACCAACAAGCGTTGTTAAAAATAGTTTTGCGCATTCTGTTTATCTTGCCACAGAATAAACACACACCGACTGCGATAATAACATCATTATTTTCAGTGATGTTCTTTTACCCCGAAAACATGTATCGGCACAACTCAATCTTCATCCAATGTACACCAGTTTTACAGTCATGCAAAAAGTTTGGAAAATCTGTATAGAAGCAATTTTCAAACGTTAAAGAAACAATCAATCATTACATTTTTAATGTTAATTCCTTTATGTGTCTTTTCAGAAGGTCGTTTGCAAATCAATGCCAGGGTTGTTTTTGCTTCTAATCGAAGGAATCCTCGATTGTTTATACTTGCTGATGTTTAATATCCCACCTTCCACGCTCCTGATTTTGTTTGTTACATGTTTTCCGTGTTCTCCTTTCTTTTTTTATTTTCAGGTACATCTTGTGTGTTCAAGTCCAGCCTACCCCTTTTCTGCCTTCAGTCGTAACAGCTTCACATGGAATATTGGCAGTGTCATGTCACATGTTGATTTATGGACACGACAGTGTTTGTTTTCAGAACTGTGAAATGTGTATGTGGCATATATAAACGTTTAAAGTAGTCACTTATTCTGTATGTCTGTTTTTATATACCCGATCTTCGTTGAATTCTGATCCCAGGTTCGGCGGTTAGGTCAGCCTTCACCAGTATATCTTAACGTTGTGTAATAAGAAGTTTGTTTGTTTCAAGTATACTGTATAAGGACTCTGTTCCCAGGGTCTCGACATCTGCATTTTAACCATATACTTTATATCATATGTATTTGTATATTGACATTTATGTGAAGCTGTGACCAATTTCTACCAAACATTAATCAAAACGAAATTAGTTATTAATTGCTATAGTAAAACTGTTAATAGTAAAAGTAATGTATTCATACAACTGTCTTGAGTTGTTCTTTTATAGTATTATTATTTTCTGTGCCAAGCTATCTTCAGTAACAGCATACGGTATTTTGAGATTGTATGAAATAGCGATTTTTAAAATGCCATTCATGACGTGCTTACAGACTGGCTAAAACCACAGCAAACATGCATTACAAAGACATACAGAATCACAAATCAAAACATTCACGAAACACTTTAAGAAAATCTTCTTCTTTAAACTGTCAAATCTTTGGATCAGGTTAAATACATTAACCACAAGGACCAAAGTTAGGTCCTTTTGAATACATTTTACAACCATGTTTGTAAGAAGCATCTGCTGTAAAACATAACAAATTATACATTTTGTAATAAACTACATTGTAATATTTGTCGGTCTTATATCAGATTCAGAGTCGTATTCTTAATAAAACTTCTTTTCTAGTATTTATATTATACAGTCAGTATCGTGGCAAGTGAACATTATTTGACGTAGCATTGTACAAAACTGATAAATTATTGCATTTTCACTTCACAAAAATATTTTGAGTGATTATGTAACAATTGAAACGAACATTTACATGAAATTTAACTACGGATTTATATTCCCCTATACTCTGTAACATCGTGTTTGTATCGAGAAATTTTTATTTTCTGTGAAAGAAAACAAAACAATCAAATTCAATTTGTTCTCTTTTCGCCCTCTGTGAAACTTCCAATCTAATTACGAAGAACACAAGAGAACAATTGTTCATTTATGTGTAGCTTCAGTTTATAAGTCAATTCGGAGTTGTCCCCTTGAATATTCCTTTGTTTGTACTAACCTTACATAGGTCTTTTCATTTAAATACAATTGCTGCAGTTTCTTGTAAGAGAGATGGAGCAAAAATTTCCCAATAATAGAATTCGTTCAAACTTTGTATATGAACACATTTTCATGTTAGAAACAGAAAATGCAAAAAACAATCATAGATCACCGTGCTTGTTTAGGAGTTATCTGCCCTTAAAACTGGATTTTTTTTTCTTCAAAATTTGCATATTCAAGGGGATGTAACTCCTGAACAAACATGGTGACCTTCGATTTTTTTCATAATTCTGTTTCTCACATGACACTGTGTTCATAATACTTTTTGAGCTAGGCGCGTCATGAACTTCGGACGGACGCACGGACGGACGGACAACAGCAAATCTATATGCCCCCACCACTCATGGGGGTCACAATGAGATAAATGATGCCAATCTGTGGCCACTATTCAAATAAAACAATGAGAAATTGAAAACCACAAAAACAGCTTTATTATTATCAATATAGATGCTAACTGATACCACATGGCTCTACGACTGAAAAATGTATGTCCGCTTAAATGTTTGACAACCGATAAAGATTAACATCATATACGAGTGAGATACTGTGTCTGATTTGATAACGTTGCTCGTATATCCTAGTAAAGAAGAAATAATGTACCAATAAATTAAGGATTACATCGTACGATCAGGAAGGAGACAAAAAATAAGTAAACAGTACAGGAAAAATAGGCCATTGGAAATAAAAAATAAAAGTACATACTTGCTTATATGAGAAAGGCTTGTACAGCTACAAGATATAAAATACATCTTAATTAATTGTGGTGCTTGAGTGTTCATTCTAACACTGAGGTTACCTGATACTATAATATAGTATGCTCAGTCAAACTGTATGAAACCTTTCGTCTGGGTAATACATCTATGAAAGTTTTCTTTACCTTCGCTTTTACTCGTGAAAGCGTTTAGCTGTGTATATGACTCAATATGTATTTACAGAACTTATACTGCTTCAGTATTTCTGTAGTCAGATACGGATTTCATTATCCATACATGTTTAATGTAATCCTGTCATATCAAAAGCCGACGAAACTTAGCATCTCTTGGCTGTACTGGTTATACAAGTTACTGACTAAACATGTCAATATCTGGATAAAGTCTGGAGACTTCATCTGACATATGACGTTCAAAATGATTAGTTAAATAAGTTAATATTCTCTTTTTATTATTAGATAAATGCTGTTTTGAGATGTTTTAGCAAACATAGAAATAACGAATAATCAGTGTAGTCAAAAAAGTTTTACTAATACTGTATACCTGTCAACAGATTAAACCAACACTGATTGCGATTATGACAGGCTTTCTTTTCAATGATGTTCTTATACCCAGAAGATATTATTTGCACAATTAAGAGTTTCATCCAATTTACACCAGATTTTATAAATCTGTACAATTTTCGAAAGTTACAGGCTACGAAAGTAACGATCAATTATTATCAAGTATTTCAATGTAAGTTCTGTTTGCTTTCAAATAAGTGACGTGACATACTTTCACAAAGTTTCTATTTTACTCCATAGGGAAAATGGGCTTACGAATGTGTGTCGTTTTGTGTATCATCAAACAGTAATGTTCGCTCTTCTCTTTCATATTGTTTCTTCACTTCTGATCTGAACACTCATTAATTGAGATTATTTGTTTGAACTGGAAGCTCTATGAAAAGTACTTGTACCAATTATTAGATATCTATTAGGTTCTATTAAGTTGTGCTGCAGTCTATTCTTCCTGTTTTACTGTGTTGTGAAATGATATAGAGTGTATGAAATAGCACACATGATGTGCTAACCAACTATCTCAAGAAACAGCAAACGTGCATTATATGGAGTGTCTACACATGCAAAATCCCAAATACAATCATTATCAACTTTATTTGTCAAAACACATTTAAAGAAAATCTTCTTGTTTATATTGTTAAGTTTTTGAATCTGTTTACATACAATATAACCGCAAGACAACTGTACTGTACTGAAACAAACAGACATATGTGAGGATTACCTAAATGATATAATTATGTTTTCGTCTGTACAAATTTATGCACTTTACTTTAGCAAACGTATTCACATGACGCGACCAACGCGACCATGGAACAAAACAAATTGTGAATTTTTGTAAACAACTGTAAGTAAGTAAGTAAGTAAGTAAGTAACGACATGACATATTTGGCAAAGCCAATTGCTGTGAGGATTGATATTGGTTTGTAGTTGCTTTTGTCTGTTTTAGAATTGATCTTAAAGACTGGAGTTACTTTTGCTGTTTTGATTTTTTTGGTGGTTAACCCTGTATTTGAATATTATTAGATTTTGTGTGATCTTTTATTTTATTGTTGTTGTAGGAGGCAGTGTTACATTAGTGGTCTTATACCAATTTTAGAGTAGACGAAGGTTCGTCGTTTTCTTGATAAAACGACAATCTTCTTACGAAGTATTTATGTTACAAAGTCAGTATAATGACAAGTGAACATTTTATTGACGTAGAATGTCACCCAAAAGACACATTATTACATTTTCACTTCTTAAAGATATTTGGACTGATTACTTTACAACTAAAGTGAACATTTATATGAATTGTAACTATGGATTCATATTTTCCCTGTACTCTTTAATATCGTGTTTGTTTTGCGAAATTTCTAATTTCTGTGAAAGAATACAACTAATCAAATTCAACTGTTTTCTCTTTCCCCTCTGTGAGAATGTCTTCCAATCTAATTACGAAGAAAACACTGTTCATTAATGTGTAGCGCAATGTGTCAATTTCAGACAATATCTGCATTCCAAAGTTTAGCGCCGTTTAAGATACAAAAACTGGTAACGAACGAAAATTGGCGTCCGAGACTGACGTTGTCTTTAGTCACTACTGGCTTTTCTCTTCCTCTGGGATAGCAAATCTTAAATAATAAATCTTAATGTCTTTTTTTTTTTAGAATTAATATGTCACATGCACCTGTCACTTAAATGTCATTTTGTTGCAACTTCTAAATCTCTCAGCAAGGCTACCACTTATGAAGAAGACTTTAATGCAATAAACCGCCAGACAAGATAATACGTATCTAAATATAAGAAGTAAGACAAAACATCAAAGGTGTTCCCCCTTTTGTCTTAAATCCCGTCAAGTTATTGGATTTTATATATGTTCTACAGAGCACTAGACATTTCTATAAACATCAAAGGTGTTCCCCTTTTGTCTTGAATCCCGTCAAGTTATTGCATTTTACATATTGTCTACAGAGCACTAGACATTTCTATAAACATCAAAGGTGTTCCGCTTTAGTCTTGAATCCCGTCAAGGTATTGGATTTTGTTTACTGTCTACAGAGCACTAGACATTTTTATAAAAATATACTCGCTAATGTGCCTGGTGCTGTGTGGTAAGTCTTTCACATAAAAACATGTTAAGGTCATAAAAGCTGTGAAATCATACAGAAAGTATTTGTGAATAAATTTTGAAAAAAAAATGTATATATTAATTTAAATACTTTCAAAACTGAAACAAATGCTCTGATCACAACTGAAATCTCCTCAATTACAATGATTAGCCTCCTTGTGTGAGCCTTAACTTACCTTCTCGCATTTCACAACCACGACATATATGTGGTCTTCTTGCGTAAAGTAAAACTAACTTTTAACATAACACACCTCATGAAGGCAAACATGTAGAATCCTTGTGTAAAGTTAATCTTTACCTTTTTTGTTACATTTCACAACTATAATCATAACAAGTCAAGTCAAAGTTTATTCGGCAAAAACATATACATGTTCATCGCCAATTACAATGTGGCGGTACATACACATATTACAGTAAAGTACGAGTCATATACGGTATGAGTGGAATGTACAATCAACTATAAACAAATATAACGACAGATATGTTGAATTAATTTCAGTGATGGTAATGTAAAGCAGCTATACATATAAAAGGTCGGAAAGACTTTCGCAATATGCATATTATGTGACCACGTACAAATATCTGCAGAAATATTTCAATGCTGCAACGTCTGACTACCTTGATCTCTTAAAGCAGAGACTTACCCTAAACCCACTTTACACAAGGGAAACAATCTGTTTATAGAGTGAAATAGTTCAGTGAACATCGTTAGTTAATCATAATCCTGTCTATGTTATATCATTAAAATGGAAAAGTGATCTATCTATGTTACTTGTGGTATACATGAAAACACGGTCATGCATCCAACAATCCTGAATTTGAAATTGTTTTCTTTGATTTTCACATATTTCTAGATATTTTTCCCATACTTTGACGCATATATACTTTGACGCATATATATATAGGTAGCAGAGATTGTTCTATTTCCAGCTGGAGCTTTCTCAACATCTTTTACCCTGTGACATGTCGTCTGTTTGTTGACAAATTTCAGTTTAAGTCGAAATTTGCGGGCCAGAACATATACTGCTTTGATCTTTACATAACTTTCGTTTAAAATCATTGACCGCAGGAGTCACCTAAGCCTACAATAAAGTTTCAGCAAAGTTGTCCACATTTTTATCAAATGTTTACAGGACCATTTTATTTCAGCTCAAAAAAACTCTTTTTCCCAAAACAATACTTTAATGAGTTATTTGATGAAGTTGACTACATTTACATTTAAAATAGGTAATGCCTACTTGAAGGTTGTATTTTTAGTTCCACTGCCTATTTAAAGGAAGAGAAATACTTCTTTAAAAACTATCGCCGCATTTCCACCAATATCATATTTTCTTTCATATTACTATCATAATTATATTTCAACAACGCTATGAAAACATGCAATACAAACTTTTCCTTCGTTTCAGCAAAAAATGACAATAACTTTGGAGCATTTGATTAGTTTCTGTATATTTTAATATTTAATTTGTCTGGTAACTAAATGATACACAAAATGTAACACCTGTGCGCTATCTCACTGTTATAATAGCCATCTTATGTCATATCATTCTCTCAGACTTTAACGAAATATAAAACCAAGCAATACAGATTAAAATCTAGGTCATTGATTATATGACGTTTTCCTTCATATACCACCCGGCGGACTCGCTTACTATGTGACATATCGCCAGATATAATGCACTGTTAGCTTAATGGATTTAATTTTATTTTTATCATACGTATACTTAAACACGTAAGATCATCTAAAGTGAAAACTGCCGTGAAATTATCGGAGAACAAGCGCCATTTTGACCCCAAAAAAAAATCTTTGTATTTTAGCCAACTCTAGAATGTAACACAAAATATATTTTATATCTCTTCGTACATTTTTCCAAATGAAACTATAATAAAACACCATTTTATTAATGATAGGTTTTTACAGATCACGTTTTTCACAGAGGTGCTATTTTAAGGTAGTTCTGCATGTTTGACATTTGACGGTGTAATGTCATATATCCGGAATATTTATTGTGAAAGTCGACCGGATGACCAGTATTTTTTAAAATCAGTCTTACAAAAGATCTGGCACACGACCCAATCTCTTTTACTGGCTCTATTTCTTTCGGATACAATGATACTTTCAAAACAATATGGTATAATAAAATTGTACATCGTAGAACCATATTTGTTTCAAACGTGCATAACTACCTTAACTGCTATATTTACAGGACATAATATTCACAAAATTTAACTGCAACTGAGTAAAATCGTAAAGTCTCGGTAAGCAGGCTTTGGAAAACATTAGATGTATATGAATCGATGCTCACAAGCAGACTTATTTCTATACTTAACAAAACAGCTAACCCGCCATTAGTTCTTTTGCCAGCAATTTAAAAATTACTGATCGTAAAATTCTGAAATTTAGTCAACGCTTAGGACAATATTATGCTATTATATACATTGTAAATTCGTTCATTTTACGACTTCAACCCATCTTTGAAAAGTCACAAATATTCTAGAATTTAAAAACTAACTAAAAACGTTATTAGGGAATAAAATGACAACAAAACAAACTAGAACTGTCACAGGGGTGACGAATAATACCCCCACAATACGTAGAGACTTTCCCTAAGCCTTCTTTACACAAGGGAAACAATCTGTTTATATAGTGAAATTGTTTAGTGAACACCGTTTGTTAATCCTAATCCTCTCCATGTTATATCAATGCAACGGAAAAGTAATCTATCTATGTTCAATGCAATGCATGATAAGACAGTCATGCATCTAACAGTCCTGAGATTGATTGCTTCGATTTTCTCATATTTCTAGATGTTTTTCCCATACTTTGACGCATATATATGGGTAGTAGAGATTTAACCTTGTGAAATTCTGTGGGTTTTGACTTTTTCAAAATAATCGTCTGTTTGTTGACAAATTTCACCACAGAAAATGTCACTCTTTCCCCGGGGCATTAACTTATTTGATCTTTACACAGTTTCCTATTCATATTGCTAATCCTGGTGGCAATTATGCATGCTTTTTCCCTGCATAGAGGTAAAAAGTGTATAGTTTGCATGGGGTAGTAGGTAAATAGCCACCTAAGCCTGCAGTAAAGTCATAGCGGAGTTGTCTCCAGTTTTTTCAAATATTTTACACGGGATCATTTTTTTCACCTCAAATAACTCTTTTTCCGAAAATGATATCTAAAATATTTTTTCAGTCTACATACTTTGATGCGGTTAGCTATACATACATGTATATCTAAAATAGATAGTGCCTTCTTGAAGATTGTATTTTTAGTTAAACTGCCTACAATACGGCCTTGTCACAGAAGTAAGCCAATGTCAAAGTCGACCTTGTCCTATATTTGATGATGTTACACCTATGTATCAAAAATTATTTAAATCTGTCAACCCTTTCATGAGTCCGGAAACCATGAGTTTTGCAAATTTTAAGTTGAAAAGGGCCATAACTAGGTAAAAAATGGTGGTTTGTATGCAAAGTTGAACTTGACCTGTATTTTATGATATTACACCTGTGTACCAAAATTTATTTAAATCTGCCAAGTCTTTCACGAGTTATTATCCGGAAACCATGAGATTTACAAATTTTAAGTTGAAAAGGGGCCATAAATACGTAAACAATTTGTGGTTTGTAGCCAAAGTCGAACTTGGCCTGTATTTTATGATGTTATACCTGTGTACCAAAACTTATTTAAATCTGTCAAGCCTTTCATGAGTTATTGTCCGGAAACCATGAAAACCAACGGACAGACAGACCGACCGACAAGCTTATTCCTATATACCCCACCCCAAACTTCGTTTGCGGGGGTATAAAAATGGTGAACTTTAAATATTTCCTAGAAAAATTTCCTTATTGCTATAAATAATGTGTATATTTATTCTCTAAAAAACACATCTTTCATGTGTATTTTGGTGACTTTTTATAAAAACTGGCTTTGGTAGTAAAATGAATAAAATTATATTTTTGCATTATCTAAAACTGTTGACATTTGATATATTAATATTGATAGATCGGTCCAACTGTCCCATTAATGTAAGAACTGCACATTTAGTAATTTCTAAACCTTTTGCAAAGTAGCAAATGACAGGTTAGCTCTTTGCTTCAGTATTGATATATATGTGATATAAAATTGTAGGAGACTAGCCTATTGTGTGAAAATGTAAGCTGAAAGGCACAGAAGTCAATGTTAGTCAACAGTCTGAAAGCCTTGAAATAGTTCCACACCGACAATCCTATTCCCATATTGTTTGTGTTCGGTATTATAATATGACTGCAGAAAGTTCCATCGTTGCTGAGCAGATACAAAAGAAGAAATTTCAAAATCATCAACTTTTTATTGCTACTACAACTTTCACTCAACGAGGTGTAACATACTCCTTATACTCAAGCTTTCTAGTAAGTCATAACCTGTTGTTAACAGCCTGGCAAGGTTACTGACCTTCTGATAATGACTTATTTTGCAATGATGATAGAACTATCCCAATATGCCTGACTGTGTAAGACAAGGTTTTCCCTTCTCAAGGGACAGCGGACATTAAGAAATCGAGCTTTAACAGAGTTTTTATTGTTCTATGCTGTTTTGACGGTATGAAAAAACACCTATACAGGTTTACGTGTGGGGTCATTTTTTTGCAACAAAGTCATTTATTTATTTGGATACTTACATGCATTATACGTATATAGTGTATGACGTCACAATACAACTAGTACTAATGAGGTCACGTATCTATTTTATACAAGCATTCCCACAGAGAGAGCGCGGATACCTATCGTGCTTGCTCAGTTGAACACTTTTGCCACTAGGTAGGCAAGTAATACACATCTGATTCGGAAATGTAAAAGATGAGACCGACAAGAAAGATGAACATGGTCAGGTTCAATTTGTGAAGAGACTTTGTTGAGGTTATGCCAAACGTCTTAAAGCTGTTTATAAAATAAAAAATGTACAAAATCTGTGTGTGTCTGTGTGCCTGCGTGCGTGCGTGCGTGCGTGTGTGTGTGTGTGTGTGTTTCAAACCATGAAGCAAAACTGTAATTTCGCTCTGTGAAATCACACATGATTTTAAATTTTTAACTGCGTGTCGTGCTCTGATGGTAAATATGTGATATTTTCAGAGGAAAAATAAGCCTTTCATCTCAATTAAAACTGAACCTTTTAAAATCATTAGTTTACAGTAACAATTCAGACAACACTGTTTTCTAGACAATAAAGACTTGTAATTAATAACATTGAAACGTCTCTCAGCAAGAACACCACTAATGTTACACAACTTAATCTCTTCAAACTATCAGACAAAGTAAAATCCAGCTTAACTGAAAAAATAGGATACTCAAACAAGTTTTGCAAACACAGCACTTTTGATATTAGTTCACAATTACCAAATTGTGCGAAGACATCATTTTATTCTTTCATTTTCAAAAGAGTCACAACTAGAGCTATCTCAGGAGCGACGAATTATTCCCTCACAATACGGCCTTGTCACAGAAGTAAGCCAGTGTCAAAGCAGAACCTCAAAACCCAAAATCTCCCTATTTAGTTCCGTGATCTTAGGCCCAAGCGTCCTCAAGTTACCGTCTGGTCACTGTGACCTTAAACTTTGACCTACTGACTGACCTCAAAATCTATAGGCGTTATCTGCTGGTCATGACCAACCTTCCTATCAACTTTCAGGATCCTAGGCCCAAGCGTTCTCAAGTTATCATCCAGAGACCGTTTAATTTTTCCGTGTCATTGTGACTTTGACCTTTGACCTACTAACCTAAAAGTCGGACTTGACCTGCATTTTATGATGTTACATCTGTTTACCACAATTTATGATCCTTGACCTAAGCGTTCTCAAGCTATCATCCGTTAACCGTTTTATCGTTACACCTGCGTACCAAAAATTGTTTAAATCGGTCACACTTTCCACGAGTTATTCTCCGGAAACCATGAAAACCAACGGGCCGACCGACCAGCTCATTCCTATATACGTCCCCCCCACACAAACTTCATTTTGTGGGGGTATAAAAATACACATAAAAGTGATTTTATAAAACGAGCAAATATTATTTACATTAGATACTGTCTTTTCGCTGATAATATGGTCAAATATCAAACTAAGATTTATTCTTAGGATGTGAAAGGATAAAGAAATTATTTTGTTTTCGTCAAACTTCTCTTGCCTTACCAAGAAGTTCGCAAGTTGTTGTTGTTTGTTTTGAAATTTGGTTGAGGAAATAGAATAAACAGCTACGGAAAAGAAAATAACAAATGGATACCACACGTACTTGAGCATACGAGATGTTCCCTAACTCTCTATCATAGATATCGAGATTTTACAGAATAAAATGCCTAAGCTTTTCTTTGCCACGAATAATACCAATATTAAAGATTCATGCGGTTATGAAAATACTTGCCTAGACATTCTGGCTCAAAGTATGTATTTCATTGTGATTTACGCTATTTTCTTGAACTGGAAAAAAACAAATCGCTTGACTTGATACTAGTCACAGGATATTTATCTACCTACATTTTATTGTATTGCTCTTAAATAAAATATATGTAATGCTATTTTGGCGATGTTGCAATCGAGGGTTTTAGTGTTTGACTGGAGAAAATACTTATCCACCGCTTATAAACAAGCAGCCAATTATTAACCATGGCATTCTTGTACGTTCTGTAACAGAAATGCTACGACTAGGATTATCTTGCCGCACATCATACCCACAAGGATCTACCATATACATTTCAACTAATATTTACAAAATAATATTTGAAATGACTATAAAACCTCCAAACCGTTCGTTATTGTGATAAATCTATAATTATTCGGAAAACAGTGTCTGGAAGATTAATCTTATTTCATGCTACAACAATAGTTCCATCGTGTGAATCTTCAATTACCAACGACCACTGTATGAACTGTATGAGATTAGTTAATTGGTTAAAGAGATACATGACGTTACATCATTGTTTCCAGTTAATCAAACATGCAGAACCACCTTAACTAATGAATTTTAAGAAGATACATACAATGTTTAGTCCTCATCAGTTAGTATACTCGTACTTGCACTTCCTTTAATCAAAAGGTCATGCAAAAACTTTTTAATCCACGTATTTGGCTGATTTATAATTAGGAATTCAATCTCTTAATAAAAGAGAAGTACTTTATTCAGTTAAAGTTAAGTTATCGCCGTATGACATTTTATGTCAAATAACTGTCTTATATATGTTCTTGAAATTAACTGCTTTCCTTAGATCAAGCAAAAACCGTTGAACTGTTAATCTGTTTCTATATGGTTTATAGCCAGTTTGTTTCCTTTTCGAGATGAGGAAGACATGCTACCACATGCGCATTATTTGATGGTTAAAATAGCACTCTTGTTTTTTCATATTCCATATTAATCTAATATGTTACTAAAACGATCAACACTAACATGATATTAACAATACTTTTACAGTTTATTCAATCATGACTTTTTTGAGATAAACAAGGACAACGATAGACGTTACGTCGAAAAGAAATAACGTTAAGGTGGAATGCACCTAATTTGAAGTTATTGGGTTCCGTATCGGCATTTTGTTAAATATAAAATTCCGCATATTCCTCACAGAATACTGATGATAAATGTATCAAATTGCACAATAAAAAAAATCGCTATGAATATAGAAAAAAAAAACACCTTAATATCGGATGCAATTTGAAAGTATTTCCCATAGAAAAAATATATATAAAAGATAATAGGAAATAACGACATAACTGGTAGTTATCAAACATCGACCACAGTTTTAAAATTCAAACCGTTAGGTTGTTTTTAACTTATGAATCAGAAGATTATCTACTGGCATAAATGAAAGGCCATTTAAACCTTGATATTTTTAATATAAAATGAAAGTTTTTTTTTTTTTAAATTCTACGACAAAACACAAAACTTAGTGATACGCATTAATAATCCGCATCACTTCGAAGTGTTCGACTTTTCGAAACCATACTGTCATTTAAACAACGCTTTGATATACCATACAGATCTCTGTCTTTGTACAATGATAGGATTATACTTGCTCATCTTTAAGAACTCTTTGTGACATTTTTTTCCTTGGGATAGACTGGTCCCTATATCACTGCTTACACTCATATCGGTCGTGTGAGAAATATCAGTGTTACTAACGTGCATAATTAGGTACAGGGGTGAATGTCTTTTGCACCCACTGCTCTACCTTTTCTAAAGTAAATAAATACTTTTGTTTTATTTTTAATGAAGATTTTATCACATTAATGCCAACACGCACTGGATATTGTAGTAAGATATGCTTGCCAAGCTCCTTGAACTTCTAAAAAATTTCTCCGTTCACAGCAGCTATAGTTCGTAACATGAGCTGTTGGAGAACACGCTTCTTAAAATAATAAAAACAAGACATGAACAAGTATGAAAAGGCAACAACTTAGAATCAGATAATTTTCCCCTCTTCTAATGCTTATTTAGGTAATAGAACACATCAAAAATGGAAAATCGAAAAAGTGGAATATTATATTTTGAAGTTGCAAAACAAAGTTACAGGCCTTTGTATTACATGTTATAAAATCAAGGTGAACAGGTGTATGAAGTTTCAGTGAACTCGAAGAATTTTGTTTCTGAGATAGCAGCTTGCACACACAACTTAACCAAAATTGTTAAGTGAAAAAAAGGTAAATCTTTGACAAAAAAGAAAGAAATTGAGTTATGAAACATGTCAGCTCATAACAGTGAATAAGTGTGTTCAGATTCAATCCATTCCAACAAGTAGATACTGAGATGCCTGCATACATACAAATCAAATAAGGCCATGACCTTGCAAATATGCAAAACAGAATTTTAAAAAAATGGATAATGCATATCAAATGCCAACAGCGAACGAAAATAATTAAGTTTGTAAAAATATTTTTCAACCAGTGGTTACTTAGTTAGCAGCTTACGTAAAACACCAAACAGGGACGCAAATAACCGATAGCAATTTTCTAGTCTTTTTAACTTTTTGGGCAAAAATGTCACCATTAGTGAATAAGAACAGTTGTCAGTCTGTTCATTATCTGATTTTTATATTTAAATGTTATTGATACTGAAAAAAAACTCGGACATTATACAATTTAGTACTCGAGTTGACTGAATCAAAAAATAACCGATAGCAATTTCCTAGTCTTTTTCATTTTTTGGGCAAAAATGTCACCTCTAGTGAATAAGAACAGTTGTAAGTCTGTTAATTATCTGATTTTTATATTTAAATGTTATTGATACTGAAAAAAACATGGACATTATACAATTTAGTTCTCGAGTTGAAGCAGACACTAGCAAATTCTATAAACATTGTTGTTGTTTTTTGTTGGGTTTGACATCGCACCGACACAATTACAGGTCATATGGCGACTTTCCAGCTTCGATGGTGGAGGAAGACCCCAGGTGCCCCTCTACTAGACAACTACTCTTTGCACGGTTTCCCCCGGCTCATAAAAAGTCTAATAAGTGGATAAATGGAAAATATCCATTACATGAAATAATTGTTCAAGGAAAATATCCATAACATAAAGGAATTGTCCAAGGAAAATATCCAAAACATAAAGGAATTTTTGTTGAAAAATAACCATAAGGCCTCACCAAATTAAAAAGTTGTTCATCGGATTTGCCGCTCGCATATTTTCAGAAACAAAAAAATTTTTTTTTTTTTTGTTTTTGGCTTGGGCTCGCCCGATTAAAAAAAAATCAAGCCAACATTTTTTGGTGCGCTACTTTTTACGGACGTAAAAGTGTATAAATGCTTATAAATTCCAGTCCCAGATTGTTCTCAAATGGATTTTAATCAAAATAAGTACAAACTACGCACACATCTTCTATATTATATCATAACATTTATATTTAGTTGCGTTAAAATTATTTCCCCTTTATGCAGTTACGCCATTTTCTTCAAATGTTTACCAAATGACATGCTACAAAAATCTATTTATTTCATTGAAAACTGGATGAAGAAAAACATACTAATTTATTTTGGTAACATCAATCTACATTATTTTGGTAAGGGTAAATACTTATTGATGCATGTCAGTTATCTGTTTTCTGTTTTACCTGTCCAAATGATCAGCATTTGCATACGAAAGTTGGTGGGGTAAGGAATTTACATTATGAGTTGTTTTCAGACCAGTTTCGATTTTCAAATTTTCCAATCATTTAGTAGACTAATGTTAATTAATACACCTTAATCTCCATTTCAGTCCTTAATTGAGACTTTGTTTCAACAAATTTAATATGTTAGGAAAGTTTAAAGTTAGAAAAAGAGCTGTTCATAAGACATCATGCTCGACTTTTCTGAATCAGAGCTTTGCCAGTAAAAGGGGCATAATAGTCAGAAGCTTTAAACGTAACAGAGCTATTGATCATTATATAAAACTTATAACAAAATATTCTATGTTAAAAAGGGACAAAACTCTGTCTAAATTTAGAGTTAAGAGTATTGTTTCTCCTGGTGTAGACTTTGACAGTAAATAACTATTCTAAGTTTAAATCAAAAGCTTCAATAGATCTAGTAATACTTACAGAGATATTTGATGTATCAAAAGCTTTGTAAAGTCAGCTAAAAATGCTACATTTTCATAGCAGTAAATATTCAAGTTACATATGTATGTGGTAAGTATGGTGTAAGGTTATGCTTTGTTGTTTCATATTTTCTAACAGCATTTTCAAAAGCATACATTATTTGATTACACTGTACTGTATGCCAATGTTATTACCTTTTTTCATGAGTTCGCTTTGTTGTGCGTCTGCAGGACAGATTTTCTCAATCCGTGGAGAATTATTTTTTAATGTAAAAGGGCTATACTTTCTATTATAAGGTTTTTATTAGTCAGTCAAAAGCCAAATGAAGACAAATATATTTCTTTGCTCTTCGCTCGCTCCTGATTTTCTCAAAAACCAAAACAAATATTTAAATTATTTTTTCGCTCGCCGCCTCAATTTTTTTCCGACAAAAATCCGATAAACAGCTTTTCAATTTGGTGTGGCCTAACATAAAGAAATTGTCCACATAAAGGAATTGTCCAAGAAAAATATCCATAACATAAAGGAACTGTCCAAGGAATATATCTAAAACATAAAAGAACTTGTCCATGAAAACGTATTATTTTTTGTTTCTCTCTGTGGCAATGGCAAAGCAGCAAGTAAATGAAATTTAATTGATTACATTTCATGTTAAACCTTCTGCAGTATTTGATATACAGTAGTGATGTGGATATTCTTTCAATTTTTAGACATAAACTAATATTATTGGTGCTGTTTCATTAAAATACACAGATATAGAAATTTTATTTTGGCAAATCAGAATGAATGGGAATATGCTATTCTATTTGTTCTTTTGGAAGAGGCCGCGATTATATTGAACAGGTAAAGTATATGCGCGCTGGGGTAAATATTTCATGACGGACCTGTGAATTCTTTACTTATGGGTAAAACAGGTCTCATAAGCGTAAATACGACTAGCTTCTACTGATTATAAAACATACCGTACGATTTGTTGTGAATTAACTGTTGTTGTACTTTTAGTAGTTCAACCGCCACCCTTGTTTAAGAGCAACATTTAAAAAACACGTTTTTTCATCCTCAAGTAATAAATAAGTAGACTCGCCCAGTTTAATCAATAACCTACAATTGACCGACCCCTCTGGTACAGTATCTAGACGCATAATCTAACTCTATACATAGAGCGCCTACTTCACCCGATTTACATTCGGAACATTTTCACGCGTTTCGGGCTTTATCGTATGTTTAACATGGGATATTTGAACCGTCCAAAGATGTTGGAAATGTTTGTCTCATTGTTTATTTTTTTTAATAAAAATGTTACTGCTTTCATTGTCTACCACTTTTTTTCCACCCTCGCCTGAAAAAAAACAGTAATGAGTTTGTACACTGTTCAGACAATTGTGCTCTGTAGAAATTTAACCAAACACAAGTTTACCTGCATAAACAGAAAGCATGATATGTCACATGCGCGGATCCAGAGGGGGGGGGGGGGGGGGGGGACCGGGGATCCGGACCCCCTCTGGAAAATCTTTAAAAAAGGAAAAAAGACAAGAAGGAAAGAAAATGTTTTTCGAAAAAGGCAACATTAGGACTGCATGTAAAGTATATGCGGCTGCTGCTACATACGACCCCGACATAATTCATATTAACTATCTAAAAGAAACTAAGAATTTTACCTTCAAGAAAGCTTGATTTTATCATTTTCCCAAATTTAACAGGTTAGTCCATAAAACTGTCCCAGAATGCAAAAAACTGAGTGCTAAATTCTAAATTTTCTAAATTTCCAGGGTGGGGAGGAGGGGGGGGGGGCAGGGGATCGGACCCCCTCTGAGAAAATTGGCTGTGTCCGTGCATGGTCACTATACCTGTCCAGTAATGGACATTATGGTAAACGCTTCTTTCCTGCACAAATGACAATTTCACAACTTCTGTCCGGTTTGTACAAATTTCTGGCCGCGATAAACCATTTGACTTGTATATATATTCATACAGTGCGTATTTCCATATACTACTTTTTTGCAATGATACAATATTTTTAATAAACATATCAATAAAGTAACATTCTTCAAAGCTATATTCTTACAGATCAAATGTAATATTTTATTTCCCAAACTTAATATGTCACATCCCAGCGAAAATCTGTATGATACGTTAGCCACAAATAAGTTAAGTTGATTGTGGAAGGAATAGCTCTAATTTCGTAGCCTAACTGCAAATAAAATTAAACGAAAGAACTTAAAGAGAAATCCATTTCTTTGAAATACTCAAAAGTTTTGTGGCAGAATATGACAGAGTAATACAGGCAAGTTACAATACTTATCTCAGAAACTTCAAACAAAATATCTAAGTGAAAAAGGGCTTCGGCGTTACGAAGAAACATACAAATCGCACCTTACAATGCCAATATATCATGTCACTGTTTTAACATTACTCTGTACTTTCTAAACGTCCGAACTCTCTGTCAGAAAAGTAAAGTTCTATCTAATACTTCCAAGAAACGTCATTTCTTAGAGGCCCTGTTTGCAAAATAGATACAATTTATTTTATCTACTTTTCTGAAGTAATATCAACGTATGATATTTCGTATGAATAGCAGATTTAATGTGTAATATCCATATGGCACTGTTTTTGTATCTATTTAAACTATTATCAGAATTCGAGGTATAATACACATTTATCCTATATTTCAGACTGTACATTTCAATGATAATGTCTTCCCTAAATGAATTATTAGAAAAAACATATCACAGCTAATAAAGTTATGCATAATACTTAGACATTGACATACAAAAGGAGGGTATACGTTGAATCTGATGTCGTTTCGTCGTTTGTTGCAACTTGAAGACTAAACTAAAAACAAGAGGGTCATGATGACCCTGGATCGCTCACCTGAGTAATATGTTTCAAATGTCAAACTGATGATAAAATATTAAGAAAGTCAGTAGGTCACATTCATGGTCAATGAAATTCAGTTTTACGATTTGTATGCAAAACTGTGTATGTCATCAAAATTTCAAGGCCGTATCATAAAGAATAAGAAAGTAGGTCAGCAGGTCATGGTCACAGTCAAGTGACATCATATCACTTGGGGTCATCAGGTAATTATAATTGAACAGTCTTGGAAATAGGATCAGATGATTTTTAAAGTATTTTTCCTATATAACTCACATAATAGCTAAGTGACCCGAGGGCAGGGCCTCTTTTAACCCCAGGGGCATAATTTGAACAATTTTGGTAGAGGTCTACTAGACAATGCACCAACCAAATATCAAAAGCCTAGGTCGTATGGTTTCAGACAAGAAAATTTTTAAAGCTTTTTCCTATATAAGTCTATGTAAAACTTGGGACCCCGTGGGCGAGGCCATATTTAATCCTAGGGGGATAATTTGAACAATCTTGGTAGAGGACCACTAGATGATGCTACATACAAAATATCAAAGCCCTAGGCCATGTGGTTTTGTACAAGAAGATTTTCAAAGTTTTCCCTATATAAGTCTGTATAAACCATGTGACCCCCGGGGTGGGGCCATATTTGACCCTAGGGGGGATAATTTGAACTATTTTGTTAGAGGACCACTAGATTACGCTACACACCAGATATCAAAGCCCTAGGCCCTGTGGTTTTGGACAAGAAGATTTTTAAAGTTTTTCCTTTCGGTTGCCATGGCAACTACAGTTCTGCATGGAATTCAATTCTTTGAAAAATTTTGAAAGGGGGATCATTCCTGTGAAGTTTGGTGTAATTCTGCCCAGTGGGAAGAAGATTTTTTTTAGAAATTGTTGACGGACGACTGACTACGCAAGACGGACTACGCACGACGCACGACGGACATCAAGCCGTCACAATAGCTCACCTTGTCACTTCGTGACGGGTGAGCTAACAAGAAAAGCCATAGACGAAGCAGGAAATTAGCATTAGTTCTTTCCGTGCATAGCTTTTCATGGCTTTGAGAATCTATATAGGAAGTGTGCCTGTCGCTAGGCTTTAATCCCTTTTCGTTTCTCACTCATAAATAATACCACTTATGTAAAACAGTTCAGTGCATTAAGCTGTCAGACAAAATAACGCGAATGTTTAATATAAAAAGTAGGACAACGGATTTTGGAGATATATGTAATATAAAGAAGTAGGACAACGACTTAGGGAGACTTGTGTAATATAAAGAAGTAGGACAATGACTTAGAGAGACATGTGTAATATAAAGAAGTAGGGCAACCGACTTAGAGAGACATGTGTAATATAAAGAAGCATGACAATGACTTAGGGAGAAGAGTTTTATATAAAGAAGTAGGACAACGTCTTAGAGAGCCATGTGTAATATAAAGAAGTAGGACAATGACTTAGGGAGACATGTGTAATATAAAGAAGTAGGACAACGACTTAGGGAGACATGTGTAATATAAAGAAACAGGACAACTACTTAGGGAGCCATGTGTAATATAAAGAAGTAGGACAACCTCTTAGGGTGACATGTGTAATATAAAGAAGTAGGACAACGTCTTAGGGAGACATGTGTAATATAAAGAAGTAGGACAACGTCTTAGGGAGACATGTGTAATATAAAGAAGTAGGACAACGTCTTAGGGAGACATGTGTAATATAAAGAAGTAGGACAACGACTTAGTGAGACATGTGTAATATTAAGAAGTAGGACAACGACTTAGAGAGACATGTGTAATATAAAGAAGTAGGACAACGTCTTAGGGAGACATGTGTAATATAAAGAAGTAGGACAACGACTTAGTGAGACATGTGTAATATTAAGAAGTAGGACAACGACTTAGAGAGACATGTGTAATATAAAGAAGTAGGACAACGACTTAGGGAGACATGTGTAATATAAAGAAGTAGGACAACGACTTAGGGTGACATGTGTAATATAAAGAAGCAGGACAACTACATTGTACTTAGGAAGACATGTGTAATATAAAGAACTTAGGGTGACATGTGTAATACAAGAGATCACAGAGTGATCTTGGCGCCCACCAATGCGTCATTTTTGTGTGTTCCAAATTTCAAGACTTACTGACTAGCTCAAGTTCAAATTTCATTTCCGTACACAACACTGTGCATGTGGTCTAAATTCGAAAGCTGTAACTTGAGAAATGTGAAAGTAGGTCACTAGATCAATTTCAAGGACAAAGTTCTTTGTACACAAAACTATGCATGTGCATCAATTTTGAAGACTGTAGTTTGAGAAATTTGAAAGTAGGTCACTAGGTCAATCTTAAGGTCAAAGTTTATTTCGGTACACAAAACTATGCAAGTGGTCCAAATTTGAAGGCTGTAGCTTGAGAAATGTAAAAGTAGGTCACTAGGTCAAAATCAAGGTCAAATTTCACTTCACAACACAAATTTATGCATGTGGACCAAATTTAAAGCCTGTTCCTTCAAAAATGTGAACGTAGGTCACTAGGTCAAAATCAAGGTCAAAGTTTGTTTCGGTACACAATCCTATTCTTGTGGTCTAAATTTGAAGCCTATAGCTATAGAAATCTGAAAGTAGGTCACTAGGTCAATCTTAAGGTCAAAGTTCATTTCGGTACACAAAACTATGCAAGTGGTCCAAATTTGAAGGCTGTAGCTTGAGAAATGTGAAAGTAGGTCACTAGGTCAAAATCAAGGTCAAAGTTTGTTTCGGTACACAAAACCATGCATGTGGTCCAAATTTGAAGGCTGTAGCTTGAGAAATGTGAAAGTAGGTCACTAGGTCAAAATCAAGGTCAAATTTTATTTCGGAATACAGAACTATTCATGTGGTCCAAATTTGAAGCCTGTACCTTCAAAAATGTGAAAGTAGGTCACTAGGTCGATGTAAAGGTCAAAGCCCTGTTTCGGTACAATTACCATGCAGGTGGTCCAAATTTGAAGGCTGTAGCTTGAGAAATGTGAAAGTAGGTCACTGGGTCAAAATCAAGGTCAAATTTCATTTCGGAACACGAAATTATGCATGTGGTCCAAATTTGAAGCATGTACCTTCAAAAATGTGAAAGTAGGTCACTAGGTCAATGTCAAGGTCAAAGTTTATTTCAGTGCACAAAACTATGCATGTGGTCCAAATTTGAAGGTTGTAGCTACAGAAATGTGAAAGTAGGTCACTAGGTCAAAATCAAGGTCAACTCATGTCAAGGTTCATCTTGCCACTCAAAACTATACATGTGGTCCAAATCTGAATGTTGTAGGTTATTGACAAGAAGTTTTTATAAGCTTTTCCCTATATAAGTCTGTATGAACCATGTGACCCCCAGGGCGGGGCAATATTTGACCCTCGGGGGATAATTTTAACAAACTTGGTAGAGAACCACTAGACGATGCTACATTACAAATATCAAAGCCCTAGGCTTTGTGGTTTGGACAAGAAGATTTTCAAAGTTTTTCCCTATATAAGTCTATGTAAACCATGTGACCCCCGGGGCGGGGCCATATTTGACCCTACGGGGATAATTTGAACAATCTTAGTTGAAGACCACTAGATGATGTCACATACAAAATATCAAAGCCCTAGGCCCTGTGGTTTTGAACAAGAGGTTTTTCAAAGTTTTTCCCTATATAAGTCTATATAAACCATGTGACCCCCGGGGCGGGGCCATATTACACCCCAGGGAAATAATTTGAATCATCTTGGTAGAAGACCACTCGATGATGCTTCATACCAAATATCAAAGCCCTAGGCTCTGTGGTTTGGGGCAAGAAGATTTTCAAAGTTTTTCCCTATATAAATCTATGTAAATTATAGAAATAAACAAAGGGCCATAACTTACTAAAAATTTGTTGAACCAGTCTGATTTTCAGGGGGACACAACTAGGGTACCAATACATCATTCTGACAAAGTTTGGTCAAAATCCCCCTGGTAGTTTCTGAGGAGATGCGATAACGAGAAATTGTTAACGGAAGGACGGACGGAATGACGGACGGACGGACGGACGGAAGGACGACGGACCACGGACGCAGAGTGATTTGAATAGCCCACCATCTGATGATGGTGGGCTAAAAATGTGAAAGTAGGTCACTAGGTCAATGCAAAGGTCAAAGTTTGTTTCGGTACATAAAACCATGCATGTGGTCCAAATTTAAAGGCTGTAGCTTGAGAAATGTGAAAGTAGGTCACTGGGTCAAAATGAAGGTTAAATTTCATTTCGGAACACAAAACTAAGCATGTGGTCCAAATTTGAAGCCTGTACCTTCAAAAATGTGAAAGTAGGTCACTAGGTCAAAATCAAGGTCAAAGTTTTTTCCGGTGCACAAAACTATGCATGTGGTCCAAATTTGAAGGCTGTAGCTACAGAAGTGTGAAAGTAGGTCACTAGGTCAAAATCAAGGTCAACTCATGTCAAGGTTCATGTTGCCACTCAAAAATATACAAGTGGTCCAATTTTTGAATGTTGTAGTTATTGACAAGAAGATTTTAAAAGCTTTTCCCTATATAAGTCTATATGAACCATGTGACCCCGGGGCGGGGCCATATTTGACCCTAGGGGGATAATTTGAACAAACTTGGTAGAGAACCACTAGATGATAATACATTACAAATATCAAAGCCCTAGGCTTTGTGGTTTGGACAAGACGATTTTTCAAAGTTTTTCCTTATATAAGTCTATGTAAACCATATGACCCCCTGGGCAGGGCCATATTTGACCCTAGGGGTATAATTTGAACAATCTTAGTTGAAGACCACTAGATGATGTCACATACAAAATATCAAAGCCCTAGGCCCTGTGGTTTTGGACAAGAGGGTTTTCAAAGTTTTTCCCTATATAAAGCTATGTAAATTATAGACATAAACAAAGGGCCATAACTCACTCATAAATTGTTGAACCAGTCTGATTTTCAGGGGGACACAACTAGGGTAACAATACATCATTCTGACAAAGTTTGGTCAAAATCCCCCCAGTAGTTTCTGAGGAGATGCGATAACGAGAAATTGTTAACGGACGGACGGACGGACGGACTGACGGACGGACGGAATGACGGACGGACGGACCACGGACGCAGAGTGATTTTAATAGCCCACCATCTGATGATGGTGGGCTAATAAAGAAGTAGGACAACGACTTATGGTGACATGTGTAATTTGAAGAAGAAGGACAACGACTTAGGGTGACATGTGTAATATAAAGAAGTAGGGCAACTTTTGTTAACTTTCTATAGAGCACTGACGGAAAATAGAAAATAATAGTTCTTTTACATTTATACAAAAATATTTACATAATAATTTTAACATTTTGTGATTAATATTATATACAAAGAACATGACTATGCATATAACTGCAACTTTAAAATAGCTAAATCATACAGAGCATATCTGCACATATATTCTGAAAATTAAAATTACTAGTAGCTTAAACAGCGTATTGATACAAAAATTATAAAAGTGTTTAAGACAAGACATATCTGCGCAATCACATATTAAGTCTTATAGTGTAGCGCATACATCTTTACAGGTTCCCGACACAGACACACAGAATTGTTTGAGACCTATCTTTTAGCCATTTGGTAATATATTCGACTGAGCACATGGTACAAATTAACAGGGACATGAATTTTAAGTGCACCTGTAGCAATTTTCAGAGATTGCATTATATTAACAATTAATATGGCTGACTAATTTGGTTTATAATTGTCCTTCAAATTGTTACTTGATAACAGAAGTACCAGAAAAGTTATTTCAGTAAACCAGTCGATATCGTATTTTTGAATATATTTCAATAAATGTGATATGTACATTAAATATATTGTTCGCTTTATTTCAGCTAAACCTTTCTATTTCCGAAATACAGAAAAAAGTAAAACCGGAACGAGTTATTTAGTAATATGATGGCTAAGGCAGATAAACTTCCTCATTGAAAAACATTGTTGATTAAAATTAATCAAGTATTCCATTTTAGAATGCTGGCATCGATTTCTCGTTAGAGAAACTGTGCTAATTATGTTTTTTAACCTTGGTACAATGTATCCGCTGAACATAATGAATGAATTTCACGAATGTGGGAACGTTTCAAAACAATCAAGTTAACAAATTAGTACAGTTAATCGTCATTAGTGAATCTAAAACGGGTTACACGAGTACAATGATTAGATTAGAATTTATTTAGAGACGTTTACTTCTTTACGATTGTCTGTTTATGTTCAGGATTTAACAACAAATGAGCCGTGCCATGGGAAAACCAACATAGTGGGTGTGCGATCAGCATGGATCCAGACCAGCCTGCGCATCCGCGCAGTCTGGTCAGGATCCATGATGTTCGCTAACAGTTTCTCCAATTCCAATAGGCTTTAAAAGCGAACAGCATGGAGCCTGACCAGACTGCGCGGATGCGCAGGCTGGTCTGGATCCATGCTGGTCGCACACCCACTATGTTGGTTTTCCCATGGCACGGCTCAAATAAATAGTGTTGTTACATCGTTGCAGTACATTTTGCTTTCTTTAAGTCCCATCTTGTTAACTGGTGTTTCAGCAATCATGTCAATACACATTTACACAAAACCCCATTTCCACGCGGAAGACTGAATTAGCAGCTGCGCTCTTTGAATTTAGATTGTACTGATTCTGAAGTCTTCAGAACTGTGTACTAAAAGATTTAGTACCAGCAAAAACATTTGTTAATTAAATGTTTTCATTATCATATATCCATAATTTATGATTCATAACTGACGACATTTTCTCTAATAATAGAAAGTGATGTCAAAGAAAATTGAGAAATAAAGAATCGAAACTATTCTGTTAAATTATATCTCTCCTTTGTAAAGAGTTCTTCCATTCAAAGTGATTTCTTCGTTATTGCAGTGCAATGTAAAACAAGAGCACCGCCTTGCGGGTGCTGACGCTCATCTGATTTTTTTTGTATAATAGAAATATTGTCCTACCCATGATTTTGAAGTCTAAAAAGGGCCATCACTCTTGCAAAAAGCAGGATAGAGTTATGTTTCTTGATGTACAGTGTCCACTTATGATGGTGAAAAACTGTTGCAAGTTTTAAAGCAATAGCTTTGATAGTTTATGAGAAAAGTTGACTTAAACATAATATTCAACCAAGAAAATGATTTTTCTAAGTCCAAAAGGGGCAATAATTATTGCAAAAAGCAGGATGGAGTTATGTTGCTTGCTGTACAGGGTCAGCTTATGATGGTGAACAAGAGTTGCAAGTTTTAAAGCAATAGCTTTGATAGTTTAAGAGAAAAAGTTGACCTAAACATAAAACTTAACCAAGAAATCTGATATTTTCTAAGTCCAAAAGGGGCCATAAATCTTGCAAAAAGCAGGATGGTGTTATGTTTCTTGCTGTACAGGGTCAGCTTATGATGGTGAACAAGTGTTGCAAGTTTTAAAGGAATAGCTTTGATAGTTTAGGATAAAAGCTGACCTAAACATAAAACTTAACCAAGAAATCTGATATTTTCTAAGTCCAAAAGGGGCCATAAATCTTGCAAAAAGCAGGATGGAGTTATGTTTCTTGCTGTACAGGGTCAGCTTATGATGGTGAACAAGTGTTGCAAGTTTTAAAGGAATAGCTTTGATAGTTTAGGATAAAAGCTGACCTAAACATAAAACTTAACCAAGAAATCTGATATTTTCTAAGTACAAAAGGGGCCATAAATCTTGCAAAAAGCAAGATGGAGTTATGTTTCTTGCTATACAGGGTCAGCTTATGATGGTGAACAAGTATTCCAAGTTTCAAAGCAATAGCTTTGATAGTTTAGGAGAAAAGCTGACCTAAACATAAAACTTAACCAGGCAACGCCGACACAGACGCCGACGCCGAAGCCGACAACCGCTCAAGTAATGACAATAACTCATCATTTTTTTTTCAAAAAATCAGATGAGCTAATGAATAGAAACTAAATATGGGCGTCAAATGTCAAGAGTTTGTTCTTTTGAGAAATTAAGAATGATGCACATTACTGTATGATAAAGTATGTAAATATTTCATTACAGAGATATGTGTTAAACAATACATATTTAAAACTAAAATTTTTAGGCCTAAAAAAAATGTTTGTTTCCAGTATCCCGACCTACCCTAAATTTTTGGCCCGACCCTAGATGTTTTTTATGGCCTTGGAGATTTTTTTTTCAAAGTTGCAAAACTGCACTTTTTATGCTTTAAACGTGGTCAGTGGTCAACTTACTGATGTTCTAAAGACATAACCCCCTTATTTGTATTCATTTTTTGACACAAATATAATTTCCGAAAAGTCCCACTTAATAACAAGAGCACCGCCTTGCGGGTGCTGACGCTCATCTGATTTTTTTTGTATAATAGAAATATTGTCCTACCCATGATTTTCTAAGTCTAAAAAGGGCCATCACTCTTGCAAAAAGCAGGATAGAGTTATGTTTCTTGATGTACAGTGTCCACTTATGATGGTGAAAAACTGTTGCAAGTTTTAAAGCAATAGCTTTGATAGTTTATGAGAAAAGTTGACTTAAACATAATATTCAACCAAGAAAATGATTTTTCTAAGTCCAAAAGGGGCAATAATTATTGCAAAAAGCAGGATGGAGTTATGTTGCTTGCTGTAGAGGGTCAGCTTATGATGGTGAACAAGAGTTGCAAGTTTTAAAGCAATAGCTTTGATAGTTTAAGAGAAAAAGTTGACCTAAACATAAAACTTAACCAAGAAATCTGATATTTTCTAAGTCCAAAAGGGGCCATAAATCTTGCAAAAAGCAGGATGGTGTTATGTTTCTTGCTGTACAGGGTCAGCTTATGATGGTGAACAAGTGTTGCAAGTTTTAAAGGAATAGCTTTGATAGTTTAGGATAAAAGCTGACCTAAACATAAAACTTAACCAAGAAAACTGATTTTCTAAGTCCAAAAGGGGCAATAATTCTTGCAAAAAGCAAGATGGAGTTATGTTTCTTAATGTACAGGGTCTGCTTATAATGGTGAACAAGAATTCCAAGTTTCAAAGCAATAGCTTTGATAGTTTAGGAGAAAAGTTGACCTAAACATAAAACTTAACCAAGAAATCTGATATTTTCTAAGTACAAAAGGGGCCATAAATCTTGCAAAAAGCAAGATGGAGTTATGTTTCTTGCTATACAGGGTCAGCTTATGATGGTGAACAAGTATTCCAAGTTTCAAAGCAATAGCTTTGATAGTTTAGGAGAAAAGCTGACCTAAACATAAAACTTAACCAGGCAACGCCGACACAGACGCCGACGCCGAAGCCGACAACCGCTCAAGTAATGACAATAACTCATCATTTTTTTTTCAAAAAATCAGATGAGCTAATGAATAGAAACTAAATATGGGCGTCAAATGTCAAGAGTTTGTTCTTTTGAGAAATTAAGAATGATGCACATTACTGTATGATAAAGTATGTAAATATTTCATTACAGAGATATGTGTTAAACAATATATATTTAAAACTAAAATTTTTAGGCCTAAAAAAAATGTTTGTTTCCAGTATCTCGACCTACCCTAAATTTTTGACCCGACCCTAGATGTTTTTATGGCCTTGGAGATTTTTTTTTCAAAGTTGCAAAACTGCACTTTTTATGCTTTAAACGTGGTCAGTGGTCAACTTACTGATGTTCTAAAGACATAACCCCCTTATTTGTATTCATTTTTTGACACAAATATAATTTCCGAAAAGTCCCACTTAATAACAAGAGCACCGCCTTGCGGGTGCTGACGCTCATCTGATTTTTTTTGTATAATAGAAATATTGTCCTACCCATGATTTTCTAAGTCTAAAAAGGGCCATCACTCTTGCAAAAAGCAGGATAGAGTTATGTTTCTTGATGTACAGTGTCCACTTATGATGGTGAAAAACTGTTGCAAGTTTTAAAGCAATACCTTTGATAG
Organism: Mercenaria mercenaria; assembly: GCF_021730395.1. NCBI lineage: Eukaryota > Metazoa > Mollusca > Bivalvia > Venerida > Veneridae > Mercenaria > Mercenaria mercenaria. The sequence goes on from NC_069362.1 coordinate 63,564,309, forward strand.
TTTATGAGAAAAGTTGACTTAAACATAATATTCAACCAAGAAAATGATTTTTCTAAGTCCAAAAGGGGCATTTATTATTGCAAAAAGCAGGATGGAGTTATGTTGCTTGCTGTACAGGGTCAGCTTATGATGGTGAACAAGAGTTGCAAGTTTTAAAGCAATAGCTTTGATAGTTTAAGAGAAAAAGTTGACCTAAACATAAAACTTAACCAAGAAATCTGATATTTTCTAAGTCCAAAAGGGGCCATAAGTCTTGCAAAAAGCAGGATGGAGTTATGTTTCTTGCTGTACAGGGTCAGCTTATGATGGTGAACAAGTGTTGCAAGTTTTAAAGGAATAGCTTTGATAGTTTAGGATAAAAGCTGACCTAAACATAAAACTTAACCAAGAAAACTGATTTTCTAAACCCAAAAGGGGCAATAATTCTTGCAAAAAGCAAGATGGAGTTATGTTTCTTGATGTACAGGGTCTGCTTATGATGGTGAACAAGTATTCCAAGTTTCAAAGCAATAGCTTTGATAGTTTAGGAGAAAAGTTGACCTAAACATAAAACTTAACCAAGAAATCTGATATTTTCTAAGTACAAAAGGGGCCATAAATCTTGCAAAAAGCAAGATGGAGTTATGTTTCTTGCTATACAGGGTCAGCTTATGATGGTGAACAAGTATTCCAAGTTTCAAAGCAATAGCTTTGATAGTTTAGGAGAAAAGCTGACCTAAACATAAAACTTAACCAGGCAACGCCGACGCCGACGCCGACAACCGCTCAAGTGATGACAATAACTCATCATTTTTTTTCAAAAAATCAGATGAGCTAAAAATAATTTTAAAAAAATACCGACCTACCTCCCTATTTTTTTAGCATGTTACCGGAAACAAGCAATCTTTTTTAGGCCTTACATATACAATTCTTTGAACATCCGGTGCCAAATGTCTATAGTCAGCATCCATCTATATACACATATTTCAAAGTCAAACATAAGGCAATTCTCTCCTAGTACAAAGAAGAAACAGAAGGTATAATTTTGTTACTTTCATTCCCTCTTTTTGTACAGTCTTCTTCGGGTCATAACTGACTCTTAGATTGTGACTTTGCAAAGAGTTGTAAATAAATGAAAATAATTTCCATAATATAAAGACACTTGTCCGAGAGAACTCTGAGTACTATTGGTTTCTCTTAGTGAAGGAGGCAAGAAAAAGCAAGCAGTTTGTCTGAGTTTGATCGCCAGATTTTGTCATGGTGATAATGAAAATGTCTAGACTTCTACTGACATTCTTGATAATGACATTTTGATTGGTATGACGCGATTGAGTCAAATATATATAAAGACAACGATTGTGTCAAATTGATACAAAGAGAACGATTAACTCAAGTTGATATAAAGACAACGAATATGTCAAAATTATATTAAGACAACGATTATGCCAAATTAGTATAAAGACACAGATTTTGTCAAATTAATATAAATACAACGATTAAGTCACATCACTATAAAGATAACGCTTAAGTCAAATATACATACATACAACGATTAAGTAAAAAACTAACATATAGACACAGGTTAAGTCCATCAATCCTCAGACAGAGATATGGACACATTATTCCACAGACAACGATTAGGTCACATTATTCCACAGGCAACGAATATGTCACATTAATATTAAGTCACATTAATCCAAAGATAACCATTAGGTCACATTGCTAAACACACAGGGATTTTGTTTAAGCACATTTCAAAATCGATCTGCTGGTTAAAAAACTATTTTGTCTGATTCATTTGTATTTTCAGACTTGCTCACATTATATGGAACATATTTATGCGGCAATAGGCGTTTTTTTGTTGACAACTTTTGGATAAAGCAAAAAATCTATAAGCCGTACCATCCTATATGTGTATAAAGGGTATGTTTATTTTCTCAAGGCATATTACTCTCAAAGATATTTTAAAAGGCAATAGATACATCTTCCATAAAGAAAGGACATTCATCTTAACATCTTTTTTTTTTGCTGTGATTGGAACACATTGAAAATTTTAATAAATCGCAGCATTTTTTTTATATTAACAACATTCGTTTCATGCAAATTGAAAAGGAGCATGTTTTAGCACGAACTACTAATACTATACTGCTCTTAGATATTTGTTTTTCAAATGCATCCTAATACTGACAACGGAAGGAGAACAAAAAGCGTAGTTTTTGTATCCAGTTGCATCGGAGTTATGCGAGATAAATACAACAAAATGATACCGCATTTTACCTTTCTTACATACATTCTACAGAAGGTAAGGAAAAAACCGGGAGTGTGACTACTGTGCAATTTTGCACGGGCGAACAAAACAAGTCTAACAATTTAACTGTATCCAATCAAGTAGCTCCTGGGAAATATTTCTTTAATCTGTGGCAGACTTATTTCTAAGACAATAAGTTTATATTTAATTATACAACCCTGGGATATTATATGATATGAAACTACAAGACTAAAAGACAAGGCAGTTTGGTTAGAGAAAGTTCTAGAGAGTTAATTTATTGCAAATCGATTCCTTTCGTAACAAAGTGATGTTTCGCAAGGAGAAAAACTGATTTGAATATTGTTTGTCTTTAATATTATAATCTGATTGCAGAGCTAGGTTGTTGTTAACCAGACATATTGAAACCTTGCCAGGTTTTCCAATTTCAGCAAGAGCACCACATATGTCATAAGATATAATGCCTTTTAAGCCGTGAGACAAAATAAACTGTACTTTTTAAGTAGTTCATAGGATATTCAAACTCCCTGATTCCACATTAACTTCTTAAGTGTTGGATTTAATAGCATTGTCTGGATATGAGAAAACATTTGCAAATATTCTGTGAAATAGAAAAAGCGAAAACTCCACAGGTCGCTCAACACGACGAAACGAAAATGTTGCAGGCTCGGTTTGACTGAGCCCGTTCATGGACGGTTGTGGAAATACACGCTACCGTTCACGCCCTCAAGCCCTGGGTTGAGGAGAACTCAACATTTACACACGCTTCTAAAGTACATTTTTAGAGACATCATCAGATGTATTCATACAGCGGTCCACATGGAACCTTCAATGATATACTAGCGTGTAATTCCGCGAAAACAGCGTATGGTTTCCAGTTAAAATAATGGATTTGCCCTAAATGGGAAAACGGAAAATTCTTAAAAGATATGCACTAAACTCCTATGTGATATTTTACGCAGCACGCATTACATATTTAGCTGATATTCCACATGTTCGTGATTCTCATCCTTATTCACCTCAGCTTCTCTTATGCAACAACATTTATATTTCTGTATAATTTGCACAACTCTCATAAAATATAAATAACTGATTCAATAAGACATAAAATGCATCGTAGGAATGAAATTATATTTTCATAGGAATATTGATTTTCGTACAAATGTAAACTAATATTTTTGCGATTCACTGGTGATCTGCAAATGGAACATTCATGGATAAAGTTGTTAGTTTATCATGTTTCGTTACAAGATAATGCAATACACAGTGCTGCATTTAAAATCTATTTTTGAATGTATCTACACAGTACAACCTCTCCAGAGCGGCCCTCTGTTAAGCAAAATCCTATATAACAACATCATCAAAATTTCCCCAAGCTGAAATATACAATCAAATTTACCTCTCCAGAACAACAACCTCTACATAAGAGTCAATATTTGTATCTCCCAAAGGGTGTTGCTCTACAGAGGTTGCACTATACATTTCACACTACTCTGTGTTCAGACACAGGAGATAATTTTTGAGGCTTAATTTTGTCCCTTTTCTTCTCTAAACACAGGAGATAATCAGTGCCAAGAAAAATCAGTCAAAGTATATAAGAGAAATGATTAAAACACTTAAAAACATTATCTAGTCGGTAGTCAGACTAATTTCAGACATGTAGTATCTTCAAGAAACTTTTGATTTATAAAGACAGTAATTTTCCTTTGTGTGTTTCTTATTTAGTGCGGTATGCTACAATGTTACCACCTGCGCCGTAATGAAATATTGTCACAAGAATAAATAAACTAGGCGAATTATATGATTAATAAAGTGATTCGAAATGGTTTTTCTTTCTCGAATATGATGATTTTAGTTCCGTGTATTTTGTCTGTGCATTGCTTTTCTATTTGTTAGAGCTGTTATTTTCGTTCGATTGTACCTTTTTTCATATATATCTTAAACCTACTCTGTTCAAGGACCATTGTCTCATTAAAGGGTTAAATCTTTTGTTTACGTATCACTGTATCATAAAACTACGCTTGCAAGTATTTCTTTCGTTCTGGACAATGAAGTAAACCAGCCAAACACTATTTTACTGTTTCTCTACTACATAGTAACAAACTGGCTCCTGATTAACAAGATATTAGCATGTTTGAGATACAAAACCAGGGACTTAGCTATTGCTACCTTTCCGCAAAAAAGGCATCGTACATAATGGTTCTCCTTAAACACTGGACAAATCAATGGTCTAAATGTAGTTTTAATTTGGATAAAGGTATATGTTCTATGTCTTAACAGCGACGAGCAATTCTGCTTTGGAACTGTCTTTGCATTCATTTTATTCCGACGGACATTAAATATGAATTTGGTCTAGTCGAAACATTGAACATTGAACATTGAATCTTTTAGCATGTTTTCTTCAATGATGATTTTTCCAGGTAAAACTGAAACCACCGCACGTCATATTTATCGAAACTAACGTCAAACGGAAGTTTGCATGAATAATGCCATATATAAGATGTGACATTAACTGCAGAAAATGAATGCTATAGAAAGACATTCATATCTCTAGAGCGCCGTTCTATAATTATGTGTCCACATCGAGGACTGCATTTTTTTCTGAAATTAATATAACAAGTTGATGTCTTAATAAACATGAACTCGAAGGCACATGCTTACATACAGGAAGTACGAAGGTACGCTTCCGAGGCGCGAAGTCTTCAACATCGCAGGTTTGCCCTTTATCATCGTAAATTCGCGTTTTGCATCGCACTTTACTGATCTTACCTTTGCGCGTTGCGTTTCTAGAAGCACACGCGAACCGCAAAGTGCGTAGCTATGATGGCGTAGCGCCGAGCTACGATGGCGAAACACGAAGCTGCGATTATAGATACTTCCTTATTGAAGCTTTGCGCTTCATGTTTATTTAGGGATACACGAAGTGCGAAATGCGAAGGAACGATTGTGATTTTTATAAAAGATTGTTATTCACATCTTGGCTGTTGTCTGTTACCAAGCTTCTCAGTTCTTTGCATCAAACACTGCCGTTGTACAATTGTACCACACGGAAATTATGCAATTTACACAAGAGAAGTATTTTCAAATAAAATAGATACTTTAGCGATTATGTGACAAAACACTTACAGTTACACAGAATATTCAACCTTGATCCTTTTTTAAACTTCGAGATATTACAATACAACTCTTATGTTTTATACATACTCTATCAGACAGAATTTTTATAAAGAATTCAAATAAGCTTCAACCTTTTATTATATCTGAGTTAATAATAAACCTAAAATCTAAAAAGGATTCACATTAAAATTACCTGGCATTCAGGGGACATAGTATCACAGAGAGTCACTTTCAGTGTCTGGGACACAGGCAATTTACAAGAAAATATAGGAACATCTGTCTTTGTAGGGCACGAGACAATCATGAAACGTTAATTAAACGACTTGTATCAAAGGATAGATATGTCATATATCTGACAGACAATCTACTGACGGTTACAGTATATGAAAAAATTGCTAAAATAGGTTCTTTCGAGATTCCGTCTAGAAGCTTCTTAGGAAAGTAAACAATGTTAGAGAAATGGGAAGAAAATACAAGTCGTACCCTGCCGCTGGTTTGAATCTGGGTTTCGTCCCACTTACACGCGTTTTGAACATGATTTGAATTATGACTTTATTCGTTTCTGTCATTTCTACTAAAACTAGAGCTGCTTTTGAGAAAAGTCTCCCACAACTGCCTAATCATCTGAATAGTAAAACTGTTCGACTTAGAGTGCGGACAAGATTTGTCACACACACACACACACACGCACACACACACACACACACATACAGAGAGAGAGAGAGAGAGAGAGAGGGAGAGAGAGGGAGAGAGAGGAGTAAATCAATAGGTCTCCCACACCACTGAGTGGTGGGAGACATAGTAACATGTTATGAGCAAGATATAAGTCTCAATGTTCTTTATATATTATTCCTTACTGTGGCTTTGGACCTGCCTTGAATACTAGACACATCTGAATTAATTTGAATTTCGTAGAAGGCTATTTTGGGGGAGTCTTCAGGCCTAAAGAAGGTGTACATGTGTAACATACATAAACTATTCAATGTAGACACTTGCCATTGTGGAATTTTCATATTGTTACGATTAACTTGAAGAGCAAACATTTAATTAATGAAAGCTTGCGCGCATATACGTTGATTTTATTACATCAGCTTAAGTATTATGTATGTTTTTACATATTCATTACATACGACGTTGTTTCATAAACCTCAAATACATGGCTTGAATATTGTTTTCATCTTGAAAGAGACGAATGTACACAAATCAAAAACTGAGTTTGATGTATTACATTGTGCTTTAACCTTGTCAGAATCTGACATGACTGGCGCTGTGGAAAAGATGATGAAAATGTCCGAATTTGGTCTTGATTTACTGCCTTGTGATTCTAATACTCCAAAATACCAGAAATTTAATTTTCTGAAAATCAAAAAATTAACTTTGTACGCATCTTAACTTATTTTCTCTTCCATTATTATTTTCAATTAATCCAGTTATGTTTATCGATGTAAACAAGTTGACAATACCTTAATGGCAATTTCCTAGAAATGAGATAATTTCAGTGATGTACAAAAATAAAAATCATGAAGGAGAAATAAAATTCAAATCGCATTGAAAAGAACCATTTAACCGAAAGATTTAAAGATCCTTAAAAGATACCATTTTTTTTGTACAAATAAAGATTTATGCGTTTGGCTGAGTTGTGCTTTAGTAACTGTCAAAATACTTTTAAAAAACACTCTAAAATGAGGTTTATCGTAAGGTTAATTTTATAAATTCCTCAACTCTTTATCTCCGTTGCAAAATTTTAGTCCTCGCTCTCAGCTCTTACTGATTTTTGACTGGTTATAGATCGCTTCGATGTTTGGAAACTATATTCAATGTATGTGTTTTGGATTTATGTACGTTTTTTATTTAGTCATTTCTGATGTATACAATGTTAAGCTTCGTAGTTCAAAATCTGTCTCAGCAATCCTAACCGTTTGCTAGAAAGTAGACCCTGTCAAATATTACTTATATCTGTTATTGTTTCTCGGACACAGACGAACTGAACAGACGAACAGAAATAAATTGATCCTAAGCCGTAGTCACTGAGCTTTCACATGAAACAGCAAATGTAAAGGACATGAAAGTGAATGCTAGAAAACAGTCTCGAGAGTAACTGTAAATCGATTCCTTAATGTAACAACAAGATGTTTCAATAAGGACGTCCCCATCTGCAAACCAATTGTCTGTAGTATAACAGCGCAAATATATATTGCAAATCAATGCTTTTGAATCTATGTCCCTGTGTATTTGAATCTCAACATATTTAGTAATTTCAAAGTATGTAGCCTTATCTATGATTAATAATTTCTCTTTGTAATAAATAAATAGAAATGTTACTAGAAGTATGTGCATGTAAACATTTTATGATTTGGTTAATGACGTTTCAGCTTTCGATTCTGTAGTGTGTGCTGTGTAATCTTAATTGGCTAATGTTTCATGTATCAAAATTGGATTTTCATGCTGTAACAGCCAGTACTAGCAGATATGGTACCAAGTTCGTTCTTTCCGTAAAAGCTGATGTCTAAACGGTCCAATAAGATAACGCCTCTTTAACAACTGACTTTAATTTGTAAAGTATTGTATCTGAATTCGTGTTTCATCCGCATCTTATAAATACCAAACAAGTGAATATCTGAAAGATAAAAGGACACAATTAAAGGCGCCAAATCTACGCATTACTTAGATGAAACAAACGTATTCTAAAGCAACATCAAAACGAACAATAAATGAATTAACATACAAAACATTTGATAATCCAGTTTACCCATAAGTATTAAGGTCATCATACAACGACTGCTCAAAAATATAAATAAATGTGTATAAATTATACTGCAACACCATACCTCGAAGCAAGAACGTAAGAAGTTTTACGCCATTGGAGTCACCAAGCAAAACGATAGTGTAACGATTTTGCTCCTCATTTCCTTACCAATTCCTTCTTTACAGTCTGCACAGCACTGACAAAAAAGTATATTTCTGTACAAAAGTGCATTAAGAAAGTATCAACAATGCCTGAATATTGCTTTACATAGTTAAATACTTGGATATATATTCATAAATTTGCTAAAAATTGCTATTAAATAAATGGTATTATCAATTTCTTTTGACTATTCATTACTTTTTACACATCCATATATGCTTTGATCCGTTTATTAACAGAGTTGAATACGTCAGTTGCTATCCGCCATTTTATACTGCCTCAAATTTCAATAGAATATCTATAACAAGAGGGTCATTAAGAACCTATATCGCTCACAAGAGTTTTAAAGCTTTAACAGGTACAACGGAAGTTTGTCCTGCCAAATCACTTTGACAACTTGCCTGTATATTTATTTTTCTATAGGCCCCCATAGAGAGTCCATTTCCCTGGAGCCCTGTTGTTTGAAAAATCAAGATGGATTAAAAATAACTTTATTAGAGGGTCACCTAAAACACACATGTGGAATAATTTCAGTACAGGACCAGCGGTTTAAGAAGAGATGGCGTTTGAATAATTTAGCTTTGGTGGAACCAAACGGTAATATGTAACAACTTTGGTAGAAGACCATCCAACCAACGTCCATTTCAAGTTTCACTATCTTCCACCCATTGGTTTCAGAGGAGATGTCTTTTGAAGCAATATTTGGATAGTAAGACGCACGACGGACGGACGGACGGATAAACGGACGGTAAATGGTCACAACAGCTCACCCAAATCACTCCATGCTCACATGAAATAAAAATACGTTAACCTGCACAATTTTTTTTACCGTTATTTTCTTCATCACCATCGAATACCAAGTAAATATCTACAAATACATGTGACCCCAGAATAAAGTAATCATCCTCGATTACATTCTGTTTTACAACTTCGAAGATTAATAAGATGAGATTTACCTTATACAGAAGGTGAACGTTTAATTAAAACTGTGTAAGAACATTTTCCTAAGATTAATACTTAATATGTTTCAAGTACACCAGAGTTATTGTCAATTGTATATATAATTTCATTATATGCCTTGCTGTATCATTATTTATCTTGCCTCCTACAAGTTTCTTGCATTTCTATGGGTCAATAGACGTCACGTGGAGACAAGATATATTCCATATCCTGCTAGTATATTTCAGGTGCGAATTTTGATTAAAACAAAATGGCTGCCACACTGCTGGCGTAATTGAATCAAGTCAGATTATTTATAAGCTCCAGCGATGGTATTGTTTCCGAGAGTAAATTTAGTGTTTTCTTGCCAATTTCATTCTGCTTAAGTTGAGGCTCATGAAGTTTGACAAAAGTTAGCCGTAAAAGCGGAATAACTCTGTATGGGATACACGGACGTTGAAATCTTGTTTTAAGTTAAATCATCGTAAAATAAAGCAATTGACATATTTGTTACTCAGCAGTTTGTTGTAGGATCATTTAATCTACGTGCAAGATAATGATTTAACAGGAAACGGGATGAAAGCCGAAGTATCAAGACATTTGTGACATCGTGGTATCTGGTGACTTTCGAAGGGATGGAACAAGAAGAATTTTTAGTGTTTCTGATCTAAACCAGATCATAACCTGTGTAAAGAGCTTTTGTGTTTTGTGATTTAACTAAAACACAGGTCATTGCGCATTTTATGGCTGGTGTAAATCAACTATAAACAAACCATGATGGCCAAACAAATGATTGTAGGATTCCAGTATGCACTGTAAGTAGCTTTGTTAATTTACAAAATGTGTTGATTATAGTATGTAAGTAAAGGGTAGTCGGCAAGAAAAATCGTTACACAGCGAAGCTCGAGCCTGATACGGATTTTCGAGACAGCGTATATCCCTTATCCTGTCATCAACAAGCAGTGCAACTAATAATATTCTGGCTAGAAGAAAATGTCAGTGCTACAAATGTCAAATGTTTCATGAAACATACAGGGTAAGAAACTTTGTTAAAAGCAGACAATGACATTGTACTTGGATGTATATCTGTGGTAATTGTCATTAATCCTAAAAGCTTTATAAATGTTTCAGGTATTTCTGATTAATCAAATGGACGTGTTTTAAACTGACCAGTTTTTATCGGTACTTTAAAATATGTACAGTATATATAACGTATAGAACAAAGCATATTAAGTGTGTTTATACAAGTCATTGAGTGAGGAAATGGCCTTATCAGAGAACAGAAAAATGTTCTTCAAATTAAAAGTTTAAGTATTTTCAAACACAGCTCTCCCTCATACGCATGCATGCACACTCAAACGTACGCATGCACACACGTACGCGGTTTGGCACTAATACTTTCCGCCGAACTTACTCAGTAAGATATTTTTGCTTAGAAATATGAACTTGTTCCTCAATTAATAACAATTATTACGAAAGGTTGAGAAAATAATATATCTTTCAATTTCTCCCTTTGGATGCTTTCGTTTATAAATCACAGAGAACCATAACAAGTTGAATTTTACTGAAATTTTGCCTATGATAGTTAAATTAATTGCCTGACCTCTAAAGTGAATAATATATTTCCTCAGTTTATTAGCATATACTGTAACTGAATCTACAGAATTTCTGAAAGTTTTTTTGCATTGTGCGTGTGTGTTGGGTGGCGGGGAGGTGTGGTGCGCGTGGCGGTTGCTAACTGTTAAGCATATTCATGTTGCAACAGTCTGATTTCCGTTTTCGTTACTAAATGAAAATATCTGTTTATAGTCATTTACTACATTTTTTTTTCTTAGCCCCGCAATCATCTATCTTCGTTGGAACTGAATATACATCTTTTACAAGTGTTTTTATCATATAGCTACCAAATATATATCAGAATTTTAGATACGGTATATACAAAAGTTCCTGAGATTAACCAAGCTCTTTTACAGTTTTTATATTTTAATCTTTTCTACTTGGCAGTAGAACTGTTTAGAATAATGTCACAGAGTCTTTCCCGTCAAAAAATGTTCTTGCAATGACTGTATTACTAATTATAAACGACATAGTATAGGTACAGATGTTTATCAATCTCTCAAATATCTGACAGACACGCTTTTGAGTATTAAAGAACATTCAAAGTTTCTTCTTACGACATTTCTTGTAACTAACAGTGAAAAGAAGGCAAGTACCAAAATGGCTTGTACTTATACTTAAAAGTATTGAGTTACTGTTACGCTAAATAATATTTTGATTATATTATTGTTATGTTCGTAAGCCATATCAAGCATTTCATACCTTCCTTTTTATGTCGTGGCATGAGTCTTGCAAACAACTTTTTAATCCTTCATATGAACATCAATAACAACATGCAAATAAAAACAAATCAAATAAAAGCATTGTTCTTTTGCTTCCTATAGATTATCTTTGTTTTAATTTTAAAATATTCTACAGACTTTAATACAACAGAAAGGTTATGCAAAATAATTATTTTAGAATTCTAGTGGAAAGACTGAATTAAAGCAAATCTGCTAAAGTTTTGAATAATTGCTCTCTATACTTCCAAAGGTCTTGCTAGTGATTCTTTTTGTACGAAAGGTTATTAAATCATAAACTTCTCCCTACTTTGACGTGGAAGGTGAACAATCACATTTTTCCACTACCATACAAAACGGAACAAGTTCAATGAAATGTTAACACGTGTGGTTACACAGAAAATGACATCGAGTTTCTGTTTAATCCTTGTTGGAACTTGACATGCATCTGCGATAAGAAGATGACAAAAATATCTAGACACACTATATAAATGATAATTTAGATAATATCAAATACATAATATCGAAATCAAAATATGTAAAATAATTTTAACCCTTATTTCTCAGACTCATGCACTTACGTTTGCGGATTAACATCGTCAGTCTTTGGCATGCATTGGCGGTTTGGAGACGATGAGAACTAGAAAATGCTTTTGTGAAAAGGCGCATGTCTCCCCCAATGCAAAGTCCTATAGGCAAGAAGTCAATAGGGGTCAGGAGCGAAAGTCAAAGAGACACTGATGGCTGGCTGCAATAGGGATCATCTACTTGGCATGTCCCGTCATCCCGCTAAATTTCAACACTCTTGGCATAGTGGTTCTCAAGTCTTTTTTCAGGCTCCTGTGACCTTGACCTTTGATCAAGTGACCTCAAAATAAATAGGGGTCATCTACTCTGCATGTCCAATCATCCTATAAAGTTTCAACATTGTAGGTCAAGTGGTTCTCAAGTTATTTCCAAAAAATGATTTTACATGAACAGGCCACTGTGACTTTGACCTTTAATAGACTGACCCCAAAATCAATAGGGGTCATCTACTCTGCATGTTCAATCATCCTATGAAGTTTCAGCATTCTGGGTCAAGTGGTTCTCAAGTTATTGATCGGAAATGGTTATCAATGTTCAGGCCCCTGTGACCTTGACCTTTAACGGAGTGACCCAAAAAACAATAGGGGTCATCTACTCTGCATGAACAATCATCCTATGAAGTTTCAACATTCTGAGTCGAGAGGTTCTCAAGTTATTGATTGGAAAGGGTTTTCCATGTTCAGGCCCCTGTGGCCTTGACCTTTAACAGAGTGACCCTAAAATCGTTAGGGGTCATCTACTCTGCATGACCAATCATCCTATGAAGTTTCATCATTCTGGGTCAAGTGGTTCTCAAGTTACTGCCCGGAAATGGTTTTCAATGTTCGGGCCCCTGTGACCTTGACCTTTCACAGAGTGACCCCAAAATCGTTAGGGGTCATCTACTCTGCATGACCAATCATCCTATTAAGTTTCAACATTCTGGGTCAAGTGGTTCTCAAGTTATTGACCGGAAATGGTTTTCAATGTTCAGGCCCCTGTGACCTTGACCTTTAATGGAGTGACCCCAAAATCAATAGGGGTCATCTACTTTGCATGTACAATCATCCTATGAAGTTTCAACACTCTGGGTCAAGTGGTTCTCTAGTTATTGATCGGAAATGATTTTCCATGTTCAGGCCCCTGTGACCTTGACCTTTAATGGTGTGACCCCAAAATCAATAGGGGTCAATTACTCTTTATGACCAATCATCCTATGAAGTTTCAACATTCTGGGTCAAGTGGTTCTCTAGTTATTGATCGGAAATGGTTTTCAATGTTCAGGCCCCTGTGACCTTGACCTTTGACGGAGTGACCCCAAAAACAATAGGGGTCGTCTACTCCAGCAGCCCTACAACCCTATGAAGTTTGAAGGTTCTAGGTCAAATGGTTCTCCAGTTATTGCTCGGAAATGAAGTGTGACGTACGGACGGACGGACGGAAGGACGGATGGACAGGGCAAAAACAATATGTCTCCTAGGGGAGACATAATAAATCTAAACACACTGCAAGTATTGATGTTGACTTGTTTCTGGTTCTCGTGTCCATTAATTAATAGTTGCGGAAATTCTAATTTCGGAGAATCAGAAAACTACTTTGTACATTATGCTAAAAGCTACTTATCGTATAATGTATTTGATCTTGTTCATATTAAACATGACATCTCTACTCATGACAAAGGCACATCACTTAACTAATATTTCCTTTGAACAAGATGGACCTAAATGAGTTTAACGTTCGCAAAAAATCAAATTAGTTGTATAAGACACGAATGACTGTTATTCGTTTATTATGAGCAAAAGGTTGAAGCAATTATTTGACCATTTCATCATTGTTTGATTTAATGTTCTTGTGATCCACCTGACGTGTCTACGGCAGTAACCAAATGCTTATATACCTCTACATAATACAGAAAATATGGTTATAATGATCTTATGGAACTGCTTTTTGCTTTAAAAAATGATTTGTAGTATTTTCTAAATTTCCTATCAGAGCAATCACTGTACTTTTCTTTTAATATAATCTAGAATCTATTTGATTCTGGATTATATAAACAATTTTATTCAACTGTTTTGTTTTAGTGTGTCTTTCTGTTCTGTTCTGTTCTATACTTTGATGAACACAATAAACAAAGTCGTTTATCGCATCAATTCGCTTAATGACTTAAATCTGCTTCAACTCCACTCGGTAAGATTAATTTCATCCTTTGGCTTTTCCCCCTAATATGCTCTGTGTTTAAATCAGTGCTTATTGTATTTGTATTATTCACGTTGAATAGTGGGTATAAAATAACACCATTCGTCTAGGAAATTTTTAAAAGACTCTTTAGCATTAATTTTCTCTATTTATATGAAAGACTTATGTATAATAACGACAGACTAGAGCGATTTACTGTCTTAAACGCTTCGCAGAAAGGCCCAATGCGCCCGTTAGGAAATGATTACATGACTAACGGCACAGAACGTACTTGTCATAACACCTAGTGTGAATGTGTTTTAAAGTAAAAGAATGTTTAAACTTCAATTTTACTGGCAACTCTATTACGATACATCTGAAAATGAGCTGAATCTTAGGGAATTTAGTTGTATGTCCAAGGTGGGGAGGATTTAAAATTGTTTATTCTTTTTAAAAGGTTTCATTTTTTTCACATGTTTTGTCATTTAACTGATATACAAGATCAGTGGCCTGTTTCATAAGTTTTTGAGATCTCTCCGAAGTATGGTCTTTTTAAAACATCTTTTTCTTTCATATGATATACATAATACTACCTCAAAAAGACGTCCCTTATTCAAAATTAGGACATAACTATCATATGTTTGGTTTGCTCAGGTTCAACGAATAGCCAAAAAGATGAAATGCTACTTACGTGAAATACCTTACCTACTCATAAGAAACAGATAAAGGTCAATGATATTTTACTGAGAATTATTTTCATTATGCAAGTCTTTTGTAAGTCAAAGTATAAACAGTTTCTGATTTACCGAAATTTTTGTACGAACACTTATGTAGTCTGAAAAATGTTTTAGAAAGCCTTTTACTATGACGCATTTAATTGATTTGTCTCAAATGTTATGATCTGGTGTAAGTGAAAAAAAAGTTTCGATTGTTTGCTTTCCAAGTGTTTATGTAAAAAAAACAATATTAAAAACATACCATCAACAACATATTGTAAGCCCTATATTTGTTATCAAAACGAATTAAAGAACAAAAATAAAGGTATTTCGAAAATAATTCTTGAATAATGTTGCATTTCTGATGTGACGATAATATCGTATTGACGAGGTGGTCAAAGAATATGTATTATAACATATGATAAACGTCAATATTACCCGACCCTTTGCGACTGAAAATGTAATTTACGTAAACATTTTGCCGAGTATAACAGTTGCAAGCAAATATCATTCACAATGATATCTCACACAATTAACCGTACTAATGAGAAAAATAACCTTAACATACGTTAATTCCTATTCCATCATTATATCCATGTTCACAGTTCCGATATATTCATTTTCAACAATAGTGAAACGTTACAAAACTCAATGATTTGTTCATTAGGCTTTGTTCTCCTACAAAATAGGATTGCATCGGTTTCCTTTAGATGGCAAACAGCGAGCAGAAGGATAGGCTGAATGGATGATTTTTGTTTTGGCGAGTACCTCATTTGTTAAAGCGAAATGATTGATCTCTACTAACGGCAATAGGAAATTAACTGAGCGTTCTCGATACGGGGAGGGGGGGGGGGGGGGGGGGGGGGGGGGGGGGGGGTTAAAATGAGTATTAGGACTTGCATGTACGGGAAATAAAATAGACATGAATTTCATTTTTGTTTCATGTTAAAACTAATAGAGTAGAGATAGTACCAAAGTTTTTCAAATCATAGATTTGAAGTTAAAAAGCTTTGAAATGAAGACAAATGTCTATATATTTCTCAAAAACAGAAATATAGACAATATTTTAACCAGACGTGCGGAGTTATGAGCATTTAATATTTTCATGTTAACGAAAATTTTGTGATCAAGGAAATGTAACTCTTCTTGAACATGGAGAGCATACACATCAAAGGGACATAATACAGTCAATATTTTCTAATTGGGTGAATTTGATTAAACGTTCAACTTTGATCTGGATTGCTAAATAATGATCCATGATACTGTGTGCTAAAAATTTAGAACATCTGGAACAGTCTATTAACAGCAAAACTATGCTTTAGCAGAATCTAAATAGTTAAGCTCTAACTGGGACTCGAACCCAGGACCTCTCACATCTAAGGCAGACACTCTACCACTTCCCTATAACAGCAGTAGGTAATAGCTATGCAGTTTAATTGCTGGATTACATTGCGTGAACTGGAACAATAATCAGTGAACTCCGGATTAACGGCGTATTCGCTTTGTTACCTAACGGCAATTTTTGTGTAAAGAAAAAATATAATCTAATGCTGCCAACGTCATAATCGGTCAAATCTGCCCAAATTTCTCTGACGTGTTGTTCAGAGTATGAACTTACTAACTGGTAGTACCAGTGAAATATTACTTACACTGAATCTTTTATATTTACCCTTTTTGCAGCTGTCGAACGGCAAAGACGGCGAGTTTTGTCCAAATATAAGTAATTATTTTACCAGTTTTGAGAGGATTTCAATTGATGGGAAATTACAGTTACAAACTAAATACCTTTCTGCAACACATGGAGTCATTAGCATTCACTGTCAATCAGTATTATGACTAAGATCGACTGTCATTCATTCATTTCAAAGTTTCATAGACAGAGTCCGTTGTTTACATTTTTATCGTAACCGGTGCACTTGCAAAAATCACTTTAGTTTGAAAAATCAAAGTATGCGAAGAGCTATGGTACGGTCTCTAAATAGAGTTTAGTAAGAGTTCAAAACAAACTATCCCTGAGGATATTCAGCTAGTATATCAACCTAAATATGAAAATGAAAAGGACATGAGAATATGGATACTTTTGTATCAGTAAAATAGAGGCTCTGAAGGAAAATGACAACTGAAAAATTGGGATATAAAATTATTTTAGCAATCTGTGGAACAGTAACAAAATCGAAAAAGGCCGAAATTACACATGACGAAAGAAAATAGAAATAAACATTTAGTATCATTATATCGTAACAGGCATGGCATCTCTTGCATTATATTTTGCAATGGGTGAATATTTTGGGTACTTAGAAAGATGTTTGTAAGCGCGATTATGTTTTTGGTTTAGAGTCACACCAACATAATTGAGTCGCGCCATAAGAAAACCAACATAGTGGCTTTGCGACCAGCTTTCAAAGCCTATTGCAATTAGAGAAACCGTTAGCGAACAGCATTGATCCTGACCAGACGGCGCGGATGCGCAGGCTGGTCTGGATCCATACTGGTCGCAAACCCATTATGTTGCTTTTCTCATGGCGCGGCTCAATTCATATGATATGGCGACTTTTCCAGCTTTTGACAATGGAAGAAGACCCCAGATGTCCCTCGGAGCATTGTTTCAGGTACAGGAGAGCACCTGGGTAGTAATGACCTTTTGTTTGCCAGCTAGATGGCTTCCGTATATGAAGAAGTCTACATCCCAAGAGAGGTTTCGAACCCACATCTGTGAGAGGAAAGTGATTTGAAGTCAGCGGCCTTAACCACTCAGTCACGGAGATCCCGAAAAACAGTAGTTACAGTAATATTTTAAATGTACAAATGAAAGAAACTACGAAAGTGAGTTCTTCGTCTGCTGTCATTTACGTTTATTTCCAATAGACATTCAAATGCATTTTATGACTCAAAGAAAGCTGTGTTCACTAAACTTTAGTCTTTTTCTTCAAGCGAACAAATCTGAATGAAAGCAATAAATCAATAAAATGACTAAGTTTCTGCTTTTGCTGCCTCTTGTGTGCAAGACTGAACGTATATTATATATGTTATTTTTCGTTTATTTTTGACATCATTCTGATTTATATTTTTAACCAGGTTTTCGTAGAAAACCAGTTATTAGATTGGGGTATGTCGTCGGGAGGGTGGGCGGACGTCAAACTTGGTTTCGGCATAATAACTTTAGTTTGGAACAAGCTATAGACACCAAACTTGGCCTGTAGATAGATGATAAGGAGACAACGTTTAAAATTGCATTTGGGGTCATTTGGGTCAAGGTCAATGTCGCTATTGCTAAAAATAGAAAAAAAAAATTTGTTATCTAAAAATAGATTTTTTTTCTCAGTGTGATCATCAAAAATAGTTATAATTTTAGTTTGGACTTACTTATTGCCACCAAACTTTGTGCACAGCAAGCTTATCTGAAAAATTAGCTTTGAATGATATTTGGGGTCATTGTTATTAAAAATAGAATAATGGTTTCCACTCAATATCTATAGTTTGGATACACTTATTGTCAGTATATTTGGTGTGTAGATAGCTTTTATCAAACACAAAAGGTTGGGAATGTATTTGAGGTCACTTGGATCAGGAACAATGTCAATGTAGCTAAAATAGAAAAATGAGGTCATATTTGAAATAAAAAATAGATTTTTGTGCTTTGGAATGCTTTGGGG
The DNA here is from genome assembly GCF_021730395.1 of Mercenaria mercenaria. Classification (NCBI taxonomy): domain Eukaryota; kingdom Metazoa; phylum Mollusca; class Bivalvia; order Venerida; family Veneridae; genus Mercenaria; species Mercenaria mercenaria. Next base: position 63,582,962 of record NC_069362.1, read on the forward strand.
GAAGGGTGTCGGTTCAAATCTCACTGAGATCCAAGTTTTTTTTTTCTTTTCTTGTTTTTTTTGGTGACAAAAAGGTCATTTTAATGCCATTGGGTAACTAAAAAGAGAAAAAGATGGTCATAGTTATAATAAAAAATGTATGTATAATAGAATATAACCGTTTTTTTAAAGAACCTGTTGGCATGATGCAACTGAAAACCTGATTTTCGTGGAATTCCCATGTTTCTTGATGTTTGCTGTTTTGGTTGAATATGTTTGACAGAATCAGACGTTTATCAAAATCATATTAATAGTAAACATATAGACTCAAAATTGGTTTATAAAAACCACAAATCGTATGAAAGACTAATATGTAAGGTAATACAAACAATTATTCTATATCTATTTTATCTATCCAATCGCGAACGTTTATTTGCAACACGTGACCGTACAATATATTGCGATATTTGGACGGTTCAACAGTCCCATGTTAAACATACGATATAGCCCGAAACGCGTGAAAATGTTCCGAATGTAAATCGGATGAAGTAGGCGCTCTATGTACAGAGTTTGATTATGCGTCTTGAAACCAGGATTTTCTTGTCGTTTGTTTGTTTACAACACACAAAAACGATTCAAGTGATGGCAATGCTATCTGATTAAGAACAAGTCTCAGAAGAAGGAGAACAGGTATTCTCAAATAGAAATTATATAGATCTAGATCTATACAGATATAATTGGAAGAAAGCCTTATTCATTGGAAAAATCTATTATTTTGTCACAGGTTGAGAAAATTTTGAATGGCAGTGGCTAGGGGTCTGGTAACCGGGCCTCTAGACAACCCGTACAGGAAAACAGCAAATTTAGCCTTGTCCGCTCTTTAAATCCAACAGTTTTCATCCGATCTTCACCAAACTTGCTGACAATGTTTGTGGGCATAATATCTCGGCGTATTATGTGAACACCCGTGGCAGCGGGCGGGCGGCCGGAATCCAAAGCGTGTCCGCTCTAATTCAGTTTTCATCGGATCTTCACCAAACTTGCTGACAATGTTTGTGGGCATAATATCTCAGCCAAATATTATAACCACCCAAATCGCCAAATGGCTGTTGTAGTGAGGTTGCACTATATAATTTATTTAAATTAAATACTGATACGCAGAAAAACAACATTCAATGAATTACGTATATTACGTATGAAGTGAAATAAATATGGAATAAAAAGGTTATTAAGGGCCTAACATTGTTCTGTATAATATATATTTTTGTACTCATACCAAGCTGGGAAAATACAGAAAAGGCAGGAATACAATATTCAGTGAAACATTTTTAATTTAAACTAAGATAAAATAGATATAGAATAAAAAGGTTACCTAACATTGTACTGTACAATACGAGATATATTTGGACTCGTACCCAGCTGAGAAACAAATATTGGACTCGCCTAGCGGCTCGTGCAATATGGTTTTCTCAGCTGGGTACTCGTATTCGTATTGTACAGAACAATGTTAAATAACCTAATATTATCGATATACAAATGTTGTTGCTGTCAGTAACAGTAATATTTGGTTGGAGAAGGGGAGGAAGAAGAAAACTTAAACGATACAATAATTTGTTTTTTAAATTCCGAAGGCAAATTTCTAATTACGCTTGTTTGTTTCCTCCAGCCACAGAAAATGACCCGGATGACGACGAACGCTGCAAAAGGGAGGCTGCTAACTGGTTGATTAGGACTGATACAGAAACAGAATAGAATACAGGTATTAAAAAAACTTTTTTTTTTTGAGGGGTGGTGGGGGGGGAGGGTTAAACGTCGCACCGACACAATTATGGGTCATATGGCGACTTTCAAGCTTCGATGGTGGAGAAAGACCTCAGGTGTACCCTCCGTGCATTATTTCATCATTATTTCATCACGGGCGGGCACCTCGATAAAACCACCCAGCTGGATGGCTTCCTCACATGAAATATTCAAAATCCCAAGTGAGACTCGAACCCATATTGTCGAGAGGCAAATGATCTGAGGTCATCGATCTTAATCACTCGGCCTTGGAGGTCCCCGTACTAAAAACTAGATACATTATAGCATAATACTTATTTTCTAATAACAGCAACAATATAACATCTGACATTTATATCAATTAAAAGTCATTTATAATCATAATTCCTTTAAAACAATTTTTTTTCTGAAAATCAAAAAATCAACTTTGTATGCAATATTACTTGTTATCTCATTCATAATTATTCCCAGTTATTAATCAAGTTCTGTTTATTGAAGGAAAAAACTTACAAGACCTAAATGGCACTTTTCTAGAAATAAGATAATTTAAGTAATGTATATTGTACAAAAATGAAAATCATAAAGGAGAAATAAAATTGAATTTAAAAGAACCATCTAACCGAAAGATTTCAAGATCCTTTAAAGATACCATTTTTGAAAGAATAATTTTTATTCATTTTTTTTTTTGCTGAGATTTTTGCCTTAGTGACTGTCAAAAGACTTTGATTTTTTTGATGTGTAATTAGGTTTATCGTCAGTTTAAGTTTATATAGAGAATAATAGGTTAGTGCCGGAGATGAGAAAGTTTATCTGGCGAGGTGGAGGAGGTTATCGGGTGAGCCGAAGGCGAACCTGATAACGTCCGGAGCCGAGCCAGATAAACTTTCTCCATCTTAGGCACTAACCTATTATTCTATTTATCTTGTCATTACTTCATTTTCCGATATTTGGCAATTTATTTTACAAAAATAAGTGTGCGACAACCGTTTTAATGACGTCATATTCGTAATGACGTCACTTATATAATGACGTGATTACCGGCAAAATCGCAATAACTTCTTCGTTTTTGAATAAAATCTCATTATTTGACCATTCATTTTCTTAGTTCGGACATTTCCAACACAATGATGATGGTTTCGTTGCAAAATTTCTTATGACAACAATATCGATCATAAGGTCACATGATCAACTGACCGTATATCACTGGTCACATGATCAACTGACGGTATATCAAGAAAGATATACGGCACCCTGATATCGGGTCGAAAATACTGCAAGTGACAGAATAAAAATTCCTTAACTCTGCCTCCGTTGCAAAATTTCAGTTCTCGCTTTCAGCTCTAATTAAATACTTGTCAAATATTGATATTTTAAGACTGGTTATTGTATAGCTTCTGTGTTTGAAAAATATATTAAATGTATGTGTTTTGAAATTATGTAAGTTTTTTATTTAGTCATTTCTAATGTATACATCGTCAAGCTTCGTGGTACAAAATATGTCTCAGCAAAATAGATGAATGTTCCTAATTGCTTCCTAGAAAGTAGACCCTGTTAAGTATTACTTATATCTGCTATTGCTTCTCAGACACAGACAAATTGATACAGAAATAAGTTGATCTTAAATCGTAGCCATTGAGCTTTCATATGAATCAGCAAATGCAAAGGACATGAAAGTGAATGTTAGAAAACAGTCTCGAGAGTAATTGTAAATCGATTCCTTAATGTAACAACAAGATGTTTCAATAAGGACGTCCCCATCTGCAAACCGATTGTCTGTAATATGACAGCACCGATATATATTGTAAATCGAAGCTTTTGAACCTATGTCTTTGTGTTCTTGAATCTCAACATCTTTTAGAGACCGTACCATAGCTCTTCGCATACTTTGATTTTTCAAACTAAAGTGATTTTTGCAAGTGCACCGGTTACGATAAAAATGTAAACAACGGACTCTGTCTATGAAACTTTGAAATGAATGACTGACAGTCGATCTTAGTCATAATACTGATTGACAGTGAATGCTAATGACTCCATGTGTTGCAGAAAGGTATTTAGTTTGTAACTGTAATTTCCCATCAATTGAAATCCTCTCAAAACTGGTAAAATAATTACTTATATTTGGACAAAACTCGCCGTCTTTGCCGTTCGACAGCTGCAAAAAGGGTAAATATAAAAGATTCAGTGTAAGTAATATTTCACTGGTACTACCAGTTAGTAAGTTCGTACTCTGAACAACACGTCAGAGAAATTTGGGCAGATTTGACCGATTATGACGTTGGCAGCATTAGATTATATTTTTTCTTTACACAAAAATTGCCGTTAGGTAACAAAGCGAATACGCCGATAATCCGGAGTTCACTGATTATTGTTCCAGTTCACGCAATGTAATCCAGCAATTAAACTGCATAGCTATTACCTACTGCTGTTATAGGGAAGTGGTAGAGTGTCTGCCTTAGATGTGAGAGGTCCTGGGTTCGAGTCCCAGTTAGAGCTTAACTATTTAGATTCTGCTAAAGCATAGTTTTGCCACTGGCACCAGATCAGAAAGAAAATGCCTCCGTACGTGTTATACCCTACCCCTAGGTATTCTATAAGAACCATGGTCGTGAACGGGAAAATATACTAACCCATTTCATTCGCGTATTTCATACCTAAAACACGCTGTTCAGTAAATGTGTACTATTGATATTAAACAAGCGGTAATTTATCTTCCGTTGTGTACCGGTAACATTTCTTCAATACTTCTTATCTTAGAAAAACAACGTGTAGTTTGCAGTTTTTTCAAAGGTACACAAAAAACTTGCTTGAACTTCCCTGGTGAAGTTCCGTTCTAGATTACAGACACACTCTGATTGGCTGATGTGAAAATGTATGTCAGTCGTCATTTTACTACACGTGCACGCTAAAATGTTTATATGCAGCATACATGTGCAAAATGAATTAAATAAACAGAATAGATGAATACCAATGTATGATTTCAAATTCAAAATCATATACAAGATGAATTTCATTCATCATTGAGTCTATCTAAACTGTATTTATTTATTTGTCATTCTCATTTTCCGATATTTGGCAATTTATTTTACAAATAGTGTGCGACAACCGTTATGACGTCTATTCGTATGAGTCATTTAGGATGACGTGTTCGGCAATCGCAATATTCTTCGTTTTGATAAACATAAATTATTTGACATTCTTTTCTATATTGGAATTCAACAATGATGAGGTTTCGTTGCAAAATTTCTTATGACGACAATATCGATCATAGGTCACATGATCAATGACGTAATCATGTCACATGATCAACTGACGTATATAAGAAAGATTAACGGCACTGAATCGGGTCGAATACTGCAAGTGGAGAATAAAATTCTTACCCTTCATGCCTCGGTTGCAATTTCAGTTCTCGCTTTCAGCTCTATCAATACTTGTCACATATTATATTTTTGATCTGGTAGTGATTTTGCTGTTAATAGCTTCAGTGTTTGAAAATATATTAAATGTATGTGTTTGAATTATGTAGTTTTTTATTTAGTCATTTTAATGTATACATCGTCAAGCTTCGTGAAAAATGTTCAGCCAAATAGATGAATTTCTAATTGCTTCTAGAAAGTAGACCTTTAAGTTATCTTATATCTGCTATGCTCTCAGACACAGACAAATTGATACAGAAATAAGTTGATCTACGTAGCATTAGGCTTTCTTGAATCAGCAAAATGCAAGGACATGAAAGAATGTTAGACAAACACGCTCGAGAGTAATGTAAATCGTTCTATAATGTAACAACAAGTTTTCAATAAGGACGTCCATCTGCAACGATTGTCTGTAATATGACAGCACGATATTTTGTAAATCGAAGCTTTGAACTTTGTCTTTGTGTTCTTGATCTCACATCTTTAGTATTATCTAAGTATGTAGCATTATCTATTCTCTTTGTAATAAATAAATAGAAATGTTACTACAAGTATGTGCATGTACAAGTATGTGCATGTACAAGTATGTGCATGTAAACATTTTAAGATTTAGTTGATGGCATTTCAGCTTTTGATTCAAAAGGCACTGTATTGTAATATGTGCTGTTTAATCTCACTTCATGTTCGGTTTCTGGCTAACTGAATTTCCACAGCAATTTGCAAGGCGGCTGTTAAGGACTAGCAGATATCGCACCGTCAGCTCAGACCGAAGTCTAAACTTTACTTTACTCGGCTTACGATCGTGCCTCGAAGTTCTTCCCGTAAAAGCTGATATTAAAACGAATCAATAAGAAAATGACTCTTTAACAAATGACTTTAATTTATAAAGTATTTTACCTAAATTCATGTTTCAATCGCATCTTATAAAGACCAATCAAGTGTACATGGACAAAATTATAGGCGCCAAATCTACGCATTATTTAAATGAAATAAACGTATTCTAAAACAACATCAAAACAATCAATAAATGATTTAACATACAAACCATTTGCTTATCCAGTTTCTCCATAAGTAGTTAAGGCCATGATACAACGATTGTTCAAAAATATAAATAAACACCAAGCAAAATACAAATCTCTTAAAGATAGTGCAACGGTTCTTACTCATTCTATTCCCAATTCCTTCTTTACAGTCTGCATAGCACTTACAAAATGTATATTTCTATACATGAAATCTGTCAGTACAAATGTGCATTAAGAAAGTATCAACAGTACATGAATATTGCTTTACATTGTGATTTACTTTAATGAATATGTATCAATAAATTTGCTACAATTTGCTATTTTTATTTTTCCACAGACCCATACAGGGACAGTAGTCCATTTCCCTGGAGCTATGTTGTTTGACAAATCAAGATGGCTTAAATACTTTATTAGAGGATCACTTAAAACACATATATGGAATAATTTAAGTACAGGTCCAGCGGTTTAAGAAGAGAGGACGTTTGAACATTTTCAGCTTTGGTATAACTGTATAACCAAGCAGTAATTTGTAACAACTTTGGTAGAAGAACATCCAAAAAGACGTCCATTCCAAATTTTACTAACTTCCAACCAATGGGTTCTGAGGAGATGTAATTTGAAGCAATTTTGGGGCAGATAGACGTACGACGGACGGACAGGCGGACGTTCCTACATATGGATACTTATGTGTTTACTCTTTTGTTCTCTCTATTGTTCTTTTAGCCACGTAAGAGAAAAATAGCCACATAAAAGCCTTACGGAATGAATGACATCAAAGAAAAAGTACAGTTACCTATTATTCCTATAGCCACCTAAGTATGCAAATGTGAGCTCGGATAAACAGACGGTAAATGGTCACAACAGCTCATCCAAATCACTCCATGCTCACGTGAAATAAAATTATGTTAACCTGCACAATTTTTGTACCGTTATTTTCTTCATCACCATCGCATATCAAGTAAATATATACAAGTACATGTGATCCCATCCTCGATTACATTCTGTTTTACAGCTTCGAAGATTAATAAGATGAGATTTACGTTATACAGAAGGTGTAATAATCTTCCTGAGAGTAATACTTAATATGTTTCAAGTACACCAGAGTTATTGTCAATTGTATATATAATTTGATCATATGCCCTGATGTATCACTATATTTTCTGGCTAAGAAAATGTCAGTGCTTCCATTAAATAAACAGGGTACAGAAACTTTGATAAAAGCAGACAATGACATTGTACTTGGTATGTGGTTATTTTTATTAATCGTTAACGTTAAAGAATTATACATGTAAATGTATCATGTGTTTCTAATTCATCAAAAGAACGTGTTTTAAACCGACCAGTTTTCAATTTTGAAAATAGAGGCTTTAATTAAGTATCGATACTTTAAAATATGTATAGTATATAAAAATTATAGAATAAGAGACAATGACTGAAGATTATGACGTCAAATTGCCGCATAACATCCAGTTCTTTTCTATTTGGAGAAATGAAGTTCAGTAGATTCTTATCAAATATTTCAGTGAATATATAAGGATGAAAACAATCAAGGCCTTCTTGTGGTTTGTTGTCTACTTTGCCACAGCTCATCGTAAAGATGCTTAGATATTAAACCACTCGGACTAACGCCCTCGTGGTTTAATTCCTGCGCATCTTAACTCTTGTTAAACATAGTCAGTCTTTGACATGCATTGGCGGTTTGGAGATGATGAGAATAAATCTAAACACACTGCAAGTATTGATGTTGACTTGTTCCTGGTTCTCGTGTCCATTAATTAATAGTTGCGGAAATTCTTATTTTCGGAGAATCAAAAAACTACTTTGTACATTATGCTAAAAGCTACTTATCGTATAATCTATTTGATCTTGTTCATATTAAAAATGACATATCTACTCGTGACAAAGGCTCTTTACTTAACTAATATTTCCTTTGAAAAAGTTAGACCTCAAAGAGTTTAACGTTCGCAAAAAATAAAATTGGTTGTATAATACACGTATGACTGTTATTCGTTTATTATGAGCATTAGGTTGAAGCAATTATTTGACCATTTTATCAGTCTGTTTGATTGAATGTTTTTGTAATTTTTGCTCCTCCTGCTAAAATCTCCCAGAAGTGGCTACGACAGCAACCAAATCCTTATATACCTCTACATACATAATAGAAAATATGGATATAAAGGTCTTATGGAACTCTTTTTTGCTTTTTAACATAACATTTGTTTTATTTCCAAATTTACTATCAGTGTAGCTTATTTTCTTTCAATGTAATTTCGAATCTATTTAATTCTGAATTATATAAATTATTTTATCCAATCATTTTGTTTTAGTGTGTCTATACATTAATGAACACAATAAACAAAGTCGTTTATCGTATCAATTCTGAGTTTCACGTCCGCTTAACGTCTTTAAATCTGCTTCAGCTCCACTCGGTAAGATTAATTTCATCCTTCGGCTTTTTCTCTTTAAGGCAGGACAACTCTAATAACTCCCGCCAAAATTTTAAAAGATCGGCTAATGTCGTTTTAAACTCGGTAAATATCGCAACGCTCCGTTCGTCATCGGTAAACTACGGTAAAAATTTGATTTCATCCCAAAATATGTATTTGCGCAATATTTTTTATTTTGATTGGTCATAACTATCATAAAGTGGTATTTGATTAATATTTCAGTTAGTTCTGTTTAATAATATTCGAAAATATAAATATTTTTAAACCGAAAGTAATTGGATTTCGCGACCAGCGTTTTCTGAAAACGGAATGGCACGAAACCAGAAAGGTCAGTTTTCGAAGAGAAAACCAGTAAGTCGACGAAAGAAATTATTGAATAATGATCACTGTTATTGTGGAAACAATGTAACAACTACTCGCGTTGGATTAAATCTAGATGAATCGTGGAAAGTGGGAAGAAGACTGGTTGAGTGGGAAGTGCTTCTTGGTAATCTAAAATATTGTCAAAAGTGTAAACTTGGACCTGTGCCACTGACAATAAACACAATTCAGGGGGAGCTTCAGAAAGGACTTGGAGGGTATTTATATGTGAAATGTGAAAATCCTGATTGTGAATACATAAACCGTGCTGCCTACGGAAAGACATACCACCAGACAGCTGAACGTCGAGGCATGCCTTGCTTTGCAGTGAACACCAAACTTGGAACTGGTATGTCACATTTTAAAGTTTTATGCTTGTGTAATAGATGTGTAACTGTAATATATAAATCAACATCAGCACAGTACCAGTGTGGACTATTTAGAAAAAATATTAATCAATGTAAATGTGCAGTCCGCGAAGTAAGCAGAGAGCCAATGGTCTATGAGTGTGACCAGTGAAATTTCTGTCGGACCAGTGAAAATTTCCAAATGACCGGCTTGTTTGACCAGTGAAAATTTTGGTTGGATCTTGTCTGTACATTTATCACTTATACCTTGGTAACAAAAGATTTTGGCCAGTAGAAAGTGATCCGGGCCAGTAAATTCTGCAAGCTTAGTGGCCCGAATGGCCTGTAGGTTTCAGATGACTGAATGTTGTAACAAGATCCGGTTTCTGGTTTGTGTACCAGTTGGTACAATGTATTGTTTGATAAGTCAGGGGCGGCGAAATCTGATTTTGACTTGCTTACAAGTCCGTTTTTGTTATTTGCTATTTTTTACTTGTCCGTATAATAGTTATAGTAAACTCTGATCAAATTTCACTTGTCCGTAATTGTAGAAATAACGGGTGCAGTGAACCTATATCACGATAAATCAGTTTTAAATTTGAATTATTTATGAATGCAAATAGATAAATCGTTTTAGGTACGCACCTTTTTAATAATAGGTTGTGCCTCATTATGTATTATAATACAAAGGTCAACCATCGGGATCAAGTTGCGTCCACTATACTGTATTTATGTTTTTATAATGGTTTAATTTCTTTCTTGAAAAACTGTCAATATCTTTCCAGCAATGATCGATAGTCTGGGTGGGCCAAGACGTGTAAATAACATGTTAGCTACACTAAATCTAAAGACAGTGTCAGATGCAAACTTGAAAAAGATGGAGATTCGGGCAGGAGATGTTGTGGAGAAAGTTTCCACTGAGTCATCACGAGCCGTAGCTGAGGAGGCATTTAAGAATGAAATGGAGTATGTTTATTTTTTGTTAGACACATAGCCTTAGGTTGTATATGCTTGATATTTAAAAGATTTCTATATCATATGCACTTAATTCTATCAGTCAGTCAATCAGTTAATCTCTGATAACCAAGTTTTTTTCTACATTTTTAGAACCAGTAGTCCAAAGCTGTGATTTTGATAAAATACAAAAATAGATTCCACCTAATTGAAAATAATTTTTCAGAATAGTGTGGAAAGTGCCAGTCCATTAAATTTTGCAATAGTTTGAGTCTATGGACTCCAAAATAGAAGTCAGTAAACAATATTTGATATTTCTCAGTTGTTTTTATAATTCAAATTAATTCTACAGGACCATTGCACATGCAGAGTCTCAAGATGCACAAGTTGGTATGAGTGGTTTGATTGAAGACTTGGGCGTTTGTCCACTACCAGATTCATCTCCTGTATCACAGTAAGAATATTATTTTTTTAGATACTCAAGCCAAAGACTGTGACTTATGGCTAACTGATTGTTCAAACCAAAACCTTAGATTGTGACTTATGACTAATTTTATCTTCAAATCAACAACAGAGTTAGTGTTTCTGGTGTTTCGTATTGCAAGGATACATTATAATTTACATTGCACAGTATGCCATGAATTTATACTAAATACAATTTTAAATGCTAGCATTCTTTAAAAATAGGTTGAGGCTTCATGATGATGAACTAGATTGGACTGATACTGAGAGTGATGATGAGAATACATGTAGCTATATTGAACATGTTGAACAGAATGTCCCAGAGACTGCCTCTTTACCAGATAACAGTTGCAGGTACTTACATGTTTCAATCATTTTCTAAAACCTTGAAATACAATGCCTCAAAGGTAAGATTTCAGTCTCAGATTTTTTGGAGACTCTTTATTTACAGTACAGATATTAACCCTTATCATGCTGGACACGATTTATTCTGCCTTTGCGGCGAGTGCAGATCATGATCAGACTGTACATCCATGCAGTCTGATCAAGATCTGCACTGTTCGCCATTCAGTCAGTATTTTTTTTGTAATCATCCCATCTAACAGTTAATGATACTGTCCAAATTTAAAGATGGACAAGTTCATTATAGAAATCTAGCAGGGTAAGGGTTAATTTGTCAACATGTAGCACCAGCATACACAGACCAATAATCAAAACTCTTTGCCATTTTATCCATATGTGGAGGCTCTTCTGTGCCGCTGGAGTTAACCTGATTTCAGGGTGTAAACTATATGGATTATGGAACCCAGATTCAGTATGTAGGATCGAACATGCAACCTCGAGAATAATAAGCTTTCACAACCACACCCTGACAAAAATACAAATTCAGATTTGTTATATATATTTGTTTGTTTGCAGCACTCCATTGGACAACAGAATCCCAGTGCCTCCCCCAGTTCACACTCCCAAATTACATAGAACGTTACCCAAGCAAGCCAGAAAAGCTAAAGTCAGACTACTACCTAAATATCCATGCCGCACAAGAAGTGGTATGTCAGTTGCTGTGGACACAGCCTGGCATAAACGAGGTTTTGACTCTCTAACCTGTAAGTTCTCAGCTGTATTTTTCTTTTAAAATATTTTTGTTTGCCATATGTGTATTCTTGTATGAAATGTTGTACAATACAAGTATGTCAAAAAACTACTTTTAAAAATAGAGAACTAACTAAGTTATCAACAAATCAACAAATGTACTTAACAAAATGGCTAAATTAAAGTCGATTTTACTTTTTAAGGATATAGTTTCTGCATTGTCCATCCGTTATTCCATCTGTCCATCCGTCATGTCCATCAGCTGAAATATCTAAGGAATGGATGGATTTTCATGATAATTGTACAAAGTAAGTATTACCATGGTGTGATGTGGCACAGGAAGTGCAGTGTCAAAGAACCGTATCTCTACCTAGTTTTTTTTAATTATCTCCCTTTATTATACAAAATAAGGCTTGTCTGAAGTATAACTTGAAAAGTATGAATGACATTCAATCTAATATTTATGTTTGTTATTTCTCACAGCTCATACTTTCTTCATGACCACTGGGAAGTCTACAAAACAGAAGAAAGTCATCAAGACAGTTGTTGGTCACAGAATTTGCGGTGTTTGTAGCTGGTGGCGAAGAAAAAGACCAGGCCAAAAAGTACGTCCCCATAGATGCGTGCGTAACCACACAGGTAGTGCTAGGGCTATGGAAGCCACAAGTGGTGTAAAGGGGGTACATGAATTGTTGGAAGAGGGCACCCCAGTGGAGTATTTGGAGGGTGATGGAGACAATACACTTATTTCAAAAATAAAAACTAACCTTGGAATAAGTATGAAGAAAAGATTTGATAAAAATCATGTGGTTAAAAACTTTACCAAAAGTCTATATTGCTTGAAAAATGACAAAGGTATCAAGTTGAGCAAAAGTGTTATCACCCACCTTGAAAGTGTTTAAAATACACATTTGCCAAAAACCAAGGAGATAAAAGTGGAATGGAAAACAACTTGAAAGCCATTGTTCCACATCAGTTTGGAGACCATAGTCTTTGTATGCCTAGGTATTGTGGATATAAAGAAAACCAGGAGAAAAATATCTTCATCGTAGCCTGCCCTATAAGACAGCTCTACACGATGAAACCCTCAGACAACGACTACAACAGATATTTGATCCACTGATACATAATGCCCATCAGTATATAGATCTTGGTTCAAGCCAACAGTGTGAACACGCCAACAAGGAAGTGACATTGAGAGCTCCTAAGAGTCACCATTACGGCAACACCAGCAGTCTTGAATACCGAGTCCATGCCACAGCAGCATTCGTAAATGAAGGAAGGCACTATATAACTAAGGTATAAAATAGTTAATGTTCTGAATTTGTTATTGTTCTTTACTTCGTATTTAAGGATTTTCCAGGGAAAAATGAGTGGTGAAAAGGGAAATCACTTTTTTCTTTGTGGTACCACCACAATTCCTGTCTCCCCACTCATTTTTCTTTGAAAAACCCTTACCGTTATTATTTTGACTATTCAAAGCGGTTAAGGTAGAGGGGGGGACTTGTAAATGCATCTACATTGGTTACAGTTTTTTTATGAAGTCCAGTATTTTGTTTACTGCAATGAAACTTCAGTCTTGAAACTAGGCAAATGCGCCATAACTCTAGGATGATTTTGTAAGGAGTTATGGCCCTTTTTGTTTAACTTTTTATAAGTTCAATCAATGCTATTGCAATGAAACTTGAGACACTTGCTGTAGGGAGGATTTTGTCTATATAAACAAGCTTCGAATTGTCAAGCACTGACTGTCAGACAGTTTTTGTTTTCTTACGTTATTGGTTAATTTTGTTGTTATTTGTTCAATTTTATTGATTCGTTTCAGATTGTTCTTGTTATTCCAGTTGTTGTTTCTTGGATATCGATGAAACCTGAATGCCATGATCTTTAATGTAAGTATGTTTCTATACATTCAATTTATACTGAATACCTGGCATGAGAGCAATAAGTTGTGAGTTCAAGACTTATGTCCGTCCGCATAAGAGAGATTGGTAATGAAAACTTCATAGAATCTAAAAATTATTTTTGGGCAGTTGTCAGTTTCTGGTGAAAATTACCTAGAACTTAAAAGTCAATAAAAAATAGTGTGGCACCCATGTCAGAATAATTTATGTAAACAAATAAATTTAACAATATTTGTGATGAAAACATTAGCAAAGTACTAATCCCCAATGATAACGAGATTCCCGCCGAAACGCGAGGACGATTCTATTTCATGATAACCGATGAAATACCAATGCGTACACACTACCGGCTAAGTAAATATTAGTATTTCTTTCATCTTAAATATCCTATGATTATATGGCAACCTAGCTCAGTCGGTAGAACGCAGATAACAATTGGATATAAGCAAATCATTTTGTGGGTTCGAATCCTCCTGAAGGTTTTTTCATTTTTCATTTTTGTCTTTTTGTGTTTTTTTCTTTTTGTTTCCGTATTTTTGTTTCTTTCTTTGATGGTTTGTATTTGTATGTATGCCTTTACATAACACAACAGTATGTTTATTATGTGCACGACTTAAATGCATGCATTTACTTTAGTCAATATCATCTTTAATATAATGCTAAACTTTTCTGATCTGCCATATCGGCTTAAGATACTTCTCTTTTGTGTTGTCACATAATTCATGAAGGAATCTAAATGTTTATGCGAAAGTGAAATAAAAATTTGATGTCGATGCTTAGTTTCGAACCCACACAGCAAAAGATCTGTTGAACATGGACTGTATGCTTTACCACTGAGCTAATTTGCAATTAGTACAAAATCTAGAAATATTTAGATTGTAATATGTTAGAAAAAATGTTGAATTCCCTATGTTCCATTTGATCTATTTATAGTCATGTTGTAATATCAAGTTATCGTTGGGGCATAGTATTAATCTTTTTTGTGCAAACTGCAATATCTGTATGTATCTTCAATATACATTATATTCTTATAGGGGTAGAAAGGTGTCGTTTTTTTATGATTATAATTTGTTTTACAGGGTTTCAACAAGCTCGGACTATCTCCTGGTGCACACACTGTCAAGTATGCTGACATGTGCTTGAAGCGGCGACACACCAAACAACAGAAAGCCCAATCCCCATCTACTAAACGTAGACGACTGGTGCTGAAACAGGAACGGGCTACTAATCAAGGTGCAAATGAAGCTCTAGGAGGAGACACATATCAGTCAGGTGAGTAAACATGAAAATGTTTATTATGCCCCCCTTCTTCAGAACCCTGTTGTTTTAGGTCAGTAGGTCAAAGGTTTCAGGGGACCTTTGACTGCAAAACTTTGTCCGGGCAGTAACTCATAAATGCTTCAGCCTAGGAACATCAGACTTTGTATGGAGGTTTGTCATGACCAGCAGATGATCCCCTATTGTTTTATAGGTCTAGGGACTACAAAACAGTTTCCGGGCTATTTACACTTAGGCTTCATATCATGTAAGACCCATTGTTGCTTTTACAGTTACTGACTCCCAAGGGGATTTCATGTTCTGAGCTCTTCAAGAGTCTTGTAATATTGAACTTGTACGTTATGATATGGTCCCCTTTACAAATACATATGAGCCCACCATGAGAAAACCAACATAGTGACTTTGCGACACCATAGATTCAGACCAGTCTGCGCATCTGCAGTCTGGTCAGAATCCATGCTGTTCGCTTATGTTTCCCCATATTTACAATAGACTTCGAAACGAACAGCATGGAACCTGATCTGCGCTGGTCTGTATTCATGCTGGTCACAAAGCCACTATGTTGGTTTTCTCATGGTGCGGCTCATATATGTTGTTTAACACTTGGATATTTTAAAACATAACTGCCATATTCATTATAATTTTACAGCTACTTTTGTTACTAGGACAGCAGCCAGGGAAACCAAAACCAAAAGATGAATACATTTGTTTGCATTTATACTTTTATATAACAGGAATTGGTCACGGCGACAATGTAGATGTGGAACAGATTCCAGATTCCATTCCAAGGGTAATTTTAAACCTGTCCAGTTACCAGGACCCCCAGCTGTTATATCTTTTGACTTGGAAACAACAGGCCTGAGTGAGTAATTGTTTAGTTTGTTACAGCTTCAGAAATCATGTCCACTAACTTCTGTATTTTGGTGTCAGACACATGGTTGCTAGTGTCTGCTGTATGTACAACATAGTCTACCAGACAGCTTGGATTTGGTATAACATTGTTATCATTGAAGAACTATTTTTATGCTAGTTTCAACAACATTATTATATATACAGTTAACATGGGAATGCATGTCAGAATTTTTCTCATGGAGGGTCACCAATAGCTCTTTCGACCAAAGTGTCAGTCTGAGAAGCTGGGGACAAGAGTACAATCTCCACTAGCAGTTCCAAAATTTGGACAATCTGTGCAAGTGAAGTAGGGGAATGGACATTTACTTCTGAATAAAGTGAATATGTATACATTTTTTTTTCAATTGTTTTGCAGTTAAAGACGGAGTGCTTCCGCAGATTACACAGATTGCTGCAGTGGAGTTACAGTCAGGAGAGCAGTTCAATACATATGTTAAACTAACAGTTCCCATTTCTATGGCTGCAACAACTGTTACTGGCATATCATTTTATAATGAGGAAATGACAGTAAATGGAACAAAAGTGCAATCAGTGTCCATAAAAACTGCTATGGATGAATTTGTTAATTGGATATCCAAATTCAAAAGTGTATGTTTAGTAGCTCACAATGGTCGCAGATTTGACTTTCCCATTCTTGTGTCTACATTAAAGAACATTGGAGCTCAGGATAAGTTATCAGAATGTGCATTCATTGACTCCATGTCAGTGTTTCGAAAGCTTTATCCGAACACATCACTGAAACAAGTAGACCTTGTGTCATCTTTACTTGGTGAAACATACGATGCACACAATGCCATGGGTGATGTGGTTGCCCTTGGGAAATTAATCAAGTTTGTGAACCTCTCAAGTAGTGATTTAATGGCTCATAGTTTTACTCAGTCAGCAATTGCTAATAACATGGCTTTCAACAAATCTAAAACACTCAATTTGCCATCATTGAATCCGTTGATTTATTCAGGTGTGATAAAAAAACCTACCGCTGAAAACATTGCTGGGTCTGGTCTGAATATAAATCACTTAAAACTGTTGCATAACAGAGGTGGGGAAGATGCTTTAAAAGATGTGTTTATTTCAAAGAACTCAGAAGGCTTACCAAGAGTCTCTAACAATAAGAAAGTGTTGGAAGAGATTGTACCACAAATTGCTAAATATTTTGAAAATCACTAGATTTTTATACTCTGGTATAATAACTGTTCAGGGACAAAAATGTTTTCTGTACATTTATTTGTCTGTACATCCACAGTGATAATTATGGAAATAACAATATAGGTGTTCTATATTTATTGCAATGTTCTTATCTATAAAACATCATACAATGTATTTACCAGAAAATATTTATGTAATGCGTAAGATATATTATTTACTCAAATTTGTCTCGGCAAATTTACTTTTTGGTGGTATCAAATACCTAATGATATCATATTATTTTACATTAAATGGTTAAACCAACTAGTAAATGTATTCAAATGTGTTTGTATTGTTATAAACTCCAAACAACTTGTAAAAATGTCAATAATACATAGATTCTGATTGTTATAGGCAGCTGTCGATATGTAGTAGTGGAAATAAAGTGATGAAAATATTTCCATCTCTCCAACTTCCCATTGGTGTTTTTTCAATACTAGACGGGCAAAGTTTTTAAATATGGTTTATTTACCTTAGGAATAGGTCAGTTATAAAAAATAAGCATTAATTTGTTTTGGAATAATCATATTATTGCGGAAAAATCATACTTTTAATGTCGTCACGACATTTTGCCGCGGAATAAAGTGCTTTTGAGTTTGCACATATTGTTATGGGTAAATGCAAATTTAGAAGAAATGTCTTGCAAATAAACATTTAAATCATCTTATTTGCAAACATACAACACTTCTTGATCCATAAACTCCAAATTTAGTATTATATTGCTTAATATAAGTAATTTATGGCCATTTTATTTACCCTAGGGGTCAGATAATTTTGAGTAAAAGTGAAAACATGGGGTGGGATGGAATTTTTTTAAAAAAAATTTTTATTCACCTGGAAAGGTGTCCTAATATTTTAAAAACAATTCAGTGGTATGATATAGATAATAAAAAACACATTTTGAATTAAGTTTGGAATATTGTCCATTAGAGTTGTCCTACCTTAATACGCTTTATGTTTAAATCAGTGTTTATTGTATTCGTATTATTCGCGTTGAATAGTGGGTATAAAATAATTACCTTCGTATAGGAAACTGTTTAAAAAAACCTTTTAACTCTTTTTCTCTATTAAAATGAAAGAGGCAGCCGTGAATATTGATATAAATGAAAGCCCTTTAATAGGGCGCATTTACTGATTTGTCTCAAATGTTATTATTTGGTTTATTTGTGCATAGAATGATGTGTTGGGCTTTTAAAACATTTCATCGGGCAAAAATGTTCAAGTACTAGGTTATGTATCTATTTATTGCGGATAAATTTGTTTCGGGCTGGACATTTTCAACAGATCAATTTATACTTTTACACTGTTTATACACTTGGTAAAACATCATAACTGCAGAGTTCATTTTAAGCCACAAATTTATTATTAAGTTGTATTTCTGGTGTACCAAAAATTTCAAAATAAAAATCTAATTGACGAGCAAAGAATATACACTATAAAAGTCGTTCGTAGCCCGACCCTATGCGACTGAAAGTGTAATTTACGTGTATATTAGTTGCAAGCAAACTTACTCATAGGAAAAATAACCGTAACATACGTTAATTTCTATTCCATCATTATATCCAAGCTCACAATTCCGATATTTTCATTCTCAACAATAGTGAAATGTTACAAAACTGTAATGATTTGTTCATTAGGCTTTGTTCTCCTAACAAAATAGGATTGCATCGGTTTCCTTTAGATGGCAAACAGTGAGCAGAAGGAATGGCTGAATTGATGACTTTTGTTTTGGTACCTCATTTGTTAAACTGATATGACTGATCTCTGCTAACGGCAATAAGACATTAACTGAGCGTTCCCGATACAGGGGGGTTAAAAATGAGGACATCAGGACATATTAGGACTTGTATGTACGAAATTAACAAGAGCTGTCTCCATAGGATGACATATGCCCCCGATGGTACTTTGAATGAGTAGTTATGGCCGATGTTAGAGTTTAGGACCTTTGACCTACGGAGCTGGGTCTTGCGCGCGACACGTCGTCTTACTGTGTCACACATTCATGCATAGTTATTTTAAAATCCATGCATGAATGACAAAGATATGGACCGGACACGCCCATCAATGCACTATCATGAAAAATGACCTTTAACGTCTAAGTGTGACCTTGACCTTTGAGCTACGGTCCTGGGTCTTGCGCGCGACACGTCGTCTTACTGTGGTACACATTCATGCCAAGTTATTTGAAAATCCATCCATGGTTGACAAAGATACGGACCGGACACGCCCATCAATGCACTATCCTTTAAAGTCTAAGTGTGACCTTGACCTTTGAGCTACGGACCTGGGTCTTGCGCGCGACACGTCGTCTTACTGTGGTACACATTCATGCCAAGTTATTTGAAAATCCATGCATCGATGACAAAGATATGGACCGGACACGCCCATCAATGCACTATCCTTTAATGTCTAAGTGTGACCTTGACCTTTGAGCTACGGACCTGGGTCTTGCGCGCGACACGTCGTCTTACTGTGGTACACATTCATGCCAAGTTATTTGAAAATCCATGCATCGATGACAAAGATATGGACCGGACACGCCCATCAATGCACTATCCTTTAATGTCCAAGTGTGACCTTGACCTTCGAGCTACGGACCTGGGTCTTGCGCGCGACACGTCGTCTTACTGTGGTACACATTCATGCCAAGTTATTTGAAAATCCATCCATCGATGACAAAGATATGGACCGGACACGCCCATCAATGCACTATCCTTTAAAGTCTAAGTGTGACCTTGACCTTTGAGCTACGGACCTGGGTCTTGCGCGCGACACGTCGTCTTACTGTGGTACACATTCATGCCAAGTTATTTGAAAATCCATCCATCGATGACAAAGATATGGACCGGACACGCCCATAAATGCACTATCCTTTAATGTCTAAGTGTGACCTTGACCTTTGAGCTACGGACCTGGGTCTTGCGCGCGACACGTCGTCTTACTGTGGTACACATTCATGCCAAGTTATTTGAAAATCCATGCATCGATGACAAAGATATGGACCGGACACGCCCATCAATGCACTATCCTTTAATGTCCATGTGTGACCTTGACCTTCGAGCTACGGACCTGGGTCTTGCGCGCGACACGTCGTCTTACTGTGGTACACATTCATGCCAAGTTATTTGAAAATCCATCCATCGATGACAAAGATATGGACCGGACACGCCCATCAATGCACTATCCTTTAATGTCCAAGTGTGACCTTGACCTTTGAGCTACGGACCTGGGTCTTGCGCGCGACACGTCGTCTTACTGTGGTACACATTCATGCCAAGTTATTTGAAAATCAATCCATCGATGACAAAGATATTGACCGGACACGAAAATTGCGGACAGACTGACAGACCGACAGACTGAAAGACGGACAGACGGTTCAAAAACTATATGCCTCCCTTCGGGGGCATAAAAAAAGAAACATGAAGTTCATTTTTTTTTTGTTTCATGTTAAAACTAATATAGTATAGTAAGAGTTCAGAAAAACCATCCCTGAGGATATTCAGCTAGTATATCAGTCTCAATACGAAAATGAAAAGGACATGAATACTTTTGTATCAGTTAAATAGACACCCTGAAGGAAAATTAGAACATAAGATTATTCTAGCAGTCTGTGGAAAAATGATAAAATAGAAAAAAGCCGAAATTACACATGACGAAAGAAAACAGAAAAAAAACATTTAGTATCATTATATCAAGCAGATCTTGTATCACGCTTTACAATGACAGAATGTTTAGGGCGCTTGGAAAGATGTGTTTCAGTATGAAAGCGCGATTATGTTTTTGTTTTAGAGTCACACTAACATAATTCATGTAATATGGCGACATTTCCAGCTTTCCCCGGATGTCCCTCCAGGCATTGTTTTAGAGTACAGGTGAGCACCTGGGTAGTAATGACCTTCCGTTAGCCAGCTAAATGGCTTCCTATATGAAGAACTCTACTTCCCAACAAAGAGGGGTTACAAATTCACATATGCGAGGGAAAAGTGATTTGAAGTCAGCTGCCTTAACCACTCAGTCACGGAGATCCCGAAAAAAGAGTGGTTACTGGTACTGGTGATAAACTCGAACAGATGATAAAGTCGACCACCTTCAAATTATTCAGTTGCAATTGGCTATTTATTTAACTGAACATGCCGTCTAATAGCAACCACTTACAGCACCAAAATTGGTAAATATTCCGTATAAATAAATGACTTGCATTTGTCTGTTCAAAAAATATTTTCCCAAAAATACTGGGGAAGAGGATGTTTTTCTGCGCATGCTCACTGTCAATACATGAAGGCCTAATATTGGGTTACTTTTCATTACTTGATCGGGAATGACTGTTGCATCATTTTTGGGAAAGTTTCAATATAATACTATGGAGAATTTTTTTAAATGACAAGTGGTCGAATTTATCATCAGTCAACGTTCGTACAGTCCCCTTTTTACATACCCCTTTCATGACATCACTTCTTGTGAGTTTGCTTGCTAAATATAAATTCAAATTATGTCAATTATTCCGTAAGAGCTAAGCTTTATTTTGATACCTACCACTGATAACAATTTGCAGAAATAAAAATGTTACAGGTAAAAAACCTCATTTTCTGTCCGGGTTTATCATCAGTACCAGTACAGTAATATTTTATTTGTACAAATGAAAGAAATTAAGAAACTGATTTCTTCGTTTGCTGTTATTTACGTTTATTTTCAATGGACATTCAAATGCATTTTATGACTCAAAGAAAGACGTGTTCACTACATTTTAGTCTTTTTCTTCAAGCGAACAAAATCTAAATGAAATTAAGGTATTGGACCTCTAATGGCAATGAATGAGCCAAATCACATGGTACATAAATCCACAGAAAAGTCTTAAAATCAGATTTTATATCTTAAGGTTAAATAATGATTTTATTGCAAAAACACTATAATTGGCATATGACTTATCTGCAATGTATAAGAGCCTCCTCATTTCAGTGTTAGTCATAACTAGAGAGCGCACAAAACGACAAATGGTAAGAAGTTCATCATAATGTTATATGTTTATTATTGTTAAAGAAACAAGGACAAAGTCACCTCTAGTGTTCCTGAAATTTGTTACTCACACGAAGTATTAGCACAGAATAAAGGTATTTTGAAAATAACGCTTGGAATAAGTTGTATTTCGGATTTAACAAAGATCTCTTTGCTGTGTATAAAAGTTGCAAGCATATATAAGTATAATTCAAAATGACATCTCACACAATCAACCTTACCAATGGGAAAAATAACCGTAACATACGTTAATTCCTAATTCATCATTATATCCAAGTTCACAATTTCGATATAGTCATTCTCTTCTCAACAATAGTGAAATGTTACAAAACTCAATGATTTGTTCATTAGACTTTGTTCTCCTACAAATTAGGATTGCATTCCTTTAGATGGAAAACAGCTAGCAGAACGAAAGATTGAATTGATGATTTTAGGTTTGGAGAGGTACCTCATTTGATTGATCTAGGAAATTAACCGGGCGTTCTCGATACACTGGGTTGAAAATGAGGACATTAGAACATAGTAGAACATTAAAACAGGCATGAAGTCTTTTTTGTTTCATATTAAAACTAACAGAGTTTAGTAAGAGTTCAAAACAAACCATCCCTGAGGATATTCAGCTAGTATATCAATCTAAATAAGAAAATGAAAAGGACATGAGAATATGGATAATTTTGTAACAGTGGAATAGAGGCTAATGAGCATTGAAAAATTAGGACGTAAAATTATTTGAAAGTATATAATACTAATCATATACATTATGGTAACTTTGATAAAATATATCCAAATGATCATGCTCAAACAAACATATATATGACAATATTACTTACAAAAACTTTTCCTGCTCAAACGAAACACATCTTGCTTCTGTAGGTCTGCTATTTATCATTTGAAAACGGCACAAATGATGGAAACATTGTAGAAAATCAGAAAATCAGTAAATCTAAATACAGTGCAGAGGAAACTATATTTTTTGTACTAGGCAAATCGTCTCATCGCCACCTAACTATATGCCAAGTTTGAGGTCAATACCACGAATACTTTCGCAGTTGTGCTCTAGAAGCAAAATACAAAAGATGGATCTAAACTCAATTTGAGACCTTGACCTTTGACCTACAGGCATCGTTTATGCACTATGCACATATTTTCATCGCCACCTACCTTAATGCCAAATTTAAAGTCAATGTCTTTAATAGTTAGTTACTAAGTAATGCTCCGGACATGAAATATTAGGGACAAATTTGATCTTTGAACTCCGTTTATACCTTGATCTTCGACCCACGGATCTGGTTCATGCGCTCATCTTCTCATCGCCACGTACCTATAGGCCTATGGCGAGTTTAAAGTTGATAGAATCTACCTTGAATGGTTATTGAGTTAAGCTCCGGACACGAAATATGACGGACGGACAGACAGACAGACGGACGCGCCATAACATAATGCGCCCGTTTTCCAAAAGCGGTCAAATAGTAAGCATTGTTTGCTACTACGTCCAGAATTAAGATTTAATATTCGTTTAGTGTACTGAAGCGACATAAAATTTGATCATCTAAATTATTTTGTAATGAATTTGTCTGTTACATGATTTGCGCAATAAAACAAAAGTTGTTACTGCTTCGCTTTTGAGTTCAACATTAGCTTAACGACTTAAAAATTTCTTATTTTGGGATGGGTTTGTTTCTAGATGCTTTACGTATTGGCATTCTGAAGAGTTGGCATGGAAGTTAGTCCCTTATCATAGAAGACATTAACCAATTCTGTGAGAAGAAATTAACACCTCCTGTTAGAGGAAATGTTGGGGAAAGGGTCTTATGTTCCTTGTCTCTACTAAAGCAAGGCAATTAGCATATATACCGGTATATATATATAGGTTATATATGGAATGTGATTCGTACAGGAGTGAGATGCTGTAAAATGAATGTAAAGCTAACCGATAGTATGGAGACGTTTATAAGCATCATTAATTTAATTATTTCCAAGACATATTTGCCAAGAGATATTTACTTTCAGTTTTGATGGATCAGTTGCCTTCGGATTTAATAAGTATATTACATGTCTAGCGAAATCTCTTTAAAGGAAAAACGTTTACAATTATCCGCGGAGTGGCAAATAAAATTACTTGCTGGTATATACAGTTAACAAGTCGATCCTTGTCATAACAGTGAGTGTTTCGAATTTTTATGTACTTATGCAATTTTTATTTTGTTTTATGCACTTGTACACTATGTGGTTACTAAACGAATATCATATATGTCTTTTGCATAGGTTTCTAACATAGAATTAATTGCATATTTTTGCGAGCTATAAAGTTTTTACGCAGTAATTATTTATACCGATGATAATGCATGTACTTAAAACTAAAGCTAAATAAGAGCACTAACTTTCGTCTAAAAATGTTCGACAAAATGCAATATACAAAAGAGAGTAACGATTCTTGGCGTTCTTATTCATCTAGAAATGTGTCCATGGGACACAGATGCCCCCACTACATGACAAAGGACACAATTTTTTTCCTAGGTCAGGAGACATAACTCGTACAATACTGAATAAATCCGAACGCGGAACCCCAGGTGCACAACTGCACATGCTGACCAACATTCCTTTAAACTTTGGTGACTCTAGGTCAAATACTTTTGGAGCTACGCGCGACACAACATTAAATGACCAATATTTTACTAAGTCAGGGGCCATAACTCCTACACGACTGAATGAATCTGGATGCGAAACCCCAGGTGCACAACTACACATGCTGACCAACATTCCTGTCAAGTTTTGTGACTCTACGTCAAATGCTTTTGGAGCTAGGCGCGACACAACACTAAAGTGACCAATTTTTAACTAAGTCAGGGACCATAACTCCTACACGACTGAATAATTCCGAACGCGAAACGCCAGGTGCACAACTACACATACTGACCAACATTCCTGTAAACTTTGGTGACTCTAGGTCAAATACTTTTCGAGCTACGCGCGACACAACATTAAAATGACCAATTTTTTACTAATCAGGGGTCATAACTATTACACGACTGAATGAATCCGGACGCGAAACCCCAGGTTCACAACTACACATGCTGACCAACATTCCTGTAAAGATTTATGACTTTATGTCAAATACTTTTGGAGCTAGGCGCGACACAACATTCTCGGAAGGACGGACGGACGGACGGACGTACAAGGGCAAATCTATAAAATCTATAAAAAGTGGGGGCATAAAAATGTATGAAGTTTCAAAGCTATAGTATTCAAGAAAACAGTATCTAAACAAGGAATACCAATTTTATTAGATAAATATAGTCATAATTCTGACAAAATACAAGATACAGTTATGGTTCTTAAATTAAATGCTATTCTAATGATAAGAAATACGTATACAAACTTTAAAAACTTTAGCTTTTATAGAATTCAAGGAAAATGGATGTCAACAAATAATTCTTCATAACGGGTCATACTTCTGACATAATTATGCATGCGTGAGTTATGATTCTTTGCTTGCGTTCTCGCTTAATGATGATAAACAAGTGTACAAAACTTTAACGCAATAATTCTCACAAGTATATTAAACAACTACAATAGACCTAAACAAATCTTGAACCAAGACATTCTAGTTTTCTTACAAAAGGGCCACAATTGTAATAAAATACATTCTAGAGAGGTATGTTCCTGGGCAACGTACACATCTTATGATGATAAACAAGTTTGCAAAGCTACTGTTTTATAGCACTCAAGAAAAATGGACATGTACAAAACTGTAAACAAAGAAACATCAATTTTCTTAGTGAAAGAAATGTAATAAATCTGTCAAATGCAGGCAATAGTTGATGATAAACAAGTTTACAATGTTTCTAAGCTATTGCTAGTATAGCACTTAAGTTAAGAAAAGACATAAAAATCTAAATTTCTTAAAACAAAGAGGGCTATAATTTTGACAAAATGCATGCGAAAGTTATGGTACAATTTTGCAATGTTTCAAAACTATTGCTCTTATGGGGTTCAAGTAAAGAAGACCTGAAGAAAACATGAACCAAGAAACACACATTTTCTTATTTTATTTAATTCTGATAAACAAGAGGGTCATGATGACCCTGGATCGCTCACCTGTGTAATATGAGCTACATGTTTCAAATGTCAAACTGATGATAAAAGATTAAGAAAGCCAGTAGGTCACATTCATGGTCAATGAAATTCAGTTTTAAGATTTGTGTGCAAAACTGTGTATGTCATCAAAATTTCAAGGCTGTATCTTAAAAAACAAGAAAGTAGGTCAGTAGGTCAAGGTCACAGTCAAGTGACATCATATTACTTGGGGTCATCAGGTAATTATAATTAAACAGTCTTGGAAATAGGATCAGATGATTTTTAAGTATTTTTCCTAAATAACTCACATAATAACAGAGTGATCCCAGGGCGGGGCCTCTTTTAACCCCAGGGGCATAATTTGAATAATTTTGGTAGAGGACTACTAGACAATGCATCATACCAAATATCAAAAGCCTAAGTCGTATGGTTTCAAACAAAAAGATTTTTAAAGCTTTTTCCTATATAAGTCTATATAAAAATTGAGACCCCCAGGGCAGGGTCTCTTTTACACCAAAGAGGTACAATTTGAACAATTTTGGTTGAGGACCATAAGACAATGCTACAAACCAAATATCGAAGGGGTAAGTGTTGTGGTTTCAGACAAGAAGATTTTTAAACTTTTTTTCCTATATAAATCTATGTAAAACTTGGGACCCCGGGGCGGGGCCATATTTGATCCTAGGGGAATAATTTGAACAATCTTGGTAGAGGACCACTAGATGATGCTACATACCAAAGCCCTAGGCCATGTGGTTTTATACAAGAAGATTTTCAAAGTTTTCCCTATACAAGTCTATATAAACTATGTGACCCCCGGGGCGGGGCCATATTTGACCCTAGGGGGACAATTTGAACAACTTTGGTAGAGGACCACTAGATGATGCTACACACTAAATATTAAAGCCCCAGGCCCTGTGGTTTTGGACAAGAAGACTTTTAAAGTTTTTCCTTTCGGTTGCCATGGCTACTAGAGTTCTGCAATCAATTCTTTGAACAATTTTGAAAGGAGACCATCCAAGGATTATTCCTGTGAAGTTTGGTGTAATTCTGCCCAGTGGTTTTCAAGAAGAAGATTTTTTTAGAAATTGTTGACGCACGACGGACGACGCATGACGGACGACGCACGACGGACATCAAGCGGTCACAATAGCTCACCTTGTCACTTCGTGACAGGTGAGCTAAAAGCACGCATGAATTATGTCCCTGATAAACGCACTTAAATATAATACTGAATAAGTTTACATGTTTTCAAAGTTGTTGGACTTACAGTATTCATGGAAAATGAATTAGGCCAAAACAATAATTTTAACAAAGAAATTACAATTTCTAAGTACAAAAATCAAAATTATGACAAATTGCAGGCGAGAATTATGGTTCTTGGTCTATTTACTCGTATAATAATAATAAGTAAGTGTACAAAGTTTTCAAGCAATAGATTTTACAGTTTTTGAGCAAAATGGACCTTAAAATACTTGATAGATTTTTTTTCTACAATAATCAGACAAGCTGATGGCATATAATCCAGAAAATGTCCTAGCAAGTAGCCTCTGGAATATATTACATCAAACTGTTATATAATTTCTCAGACGCAGACCAATTAATACGGAAAAAGTTGATCTTAGAGGTCAAGACTCTTGGTTTGTGTACGAAACATTCAGTCTAAACAACTTTAAAGAGAAGTAACACGAGCGGATTGTAAATAGATGTGTTAAAACTTGAGGAAACTTTACAAGACAATTGTTTTGCACATTGTCTTCAGTGTACAATAGTTCCCATAGCAGTGAGCGCAAGGAACAAAAATATTAAGAACGTTCATCCCTTTTGCTTCTTAAGTGATTTAATAGAGTTTGCAAAAAATATATTATAAAGATATCAAGAATTTGTACTAAAACCGCACTCATTTTAGAGTTATACTTGCTTTGCTCTCTGACCAATCAGTAAAACATATTTGAAACAAACAAAAAATAAATAAATAAAAGTTTATTACATGTTTATGTTTCCACGTCTGATCTGGCATAGACTACACAATGATAACATCTCACTGAAGAGGTCTACGACAACGGACTGATTTTCTAAGCCACACATGGCACGAGCTTTTGTGAATGTAATTTTAGCAAGTATTGTAACCATAGATGCAAAGAAATAAACAATACCAGTCAAACTTAAATCATAAACACCTTGTTAGTAAATAAGAGAGAAAAAGAACTTACATATATTGCCAATTTGTCCTATTCCAGCATTATATCCATGTTCACAATTCCGATATATTCATTCTCTGAAACGAAGAATAGTGGCATTTTTACAATACTCAATAATTTGATAGTTTGACTTTGTCGTCTGCATCGGTTTTCTTTAGAGAGCAAACAGCGAGGAGAATGGAAGGTTGAGCCGATGATTTTGTTTAACTGATTTACCTCATTTGTTAAGTTGATATGATTGACCCCCACTAACGACCACAGGAAATAAACGAGCGGTCTCAATATATAGGCTTTTAAATGTAGAGAAGAAGAAGACATTGGGTCATTATTTACTGTACTTTTCTTGTATAACCCTTACCCTGCTATATTTCTATAATGGACTGGTCCATCTTTCAATTTGGACTTATTAATTAATTTATTATTCAAAGGGGTTTTCACTGAAAATTTACTGACTGAATAGCGAACAGTGCAGACCATGATCAGACTGCACGGATGTGCAGGCTGATCTTGGTCTGCACTGGTCGCAAAGGCATAATCATTTGCCGCCAGCAGGCTAAGAGATAAGGATGATGACTTTAGTTTATGGTGCATTTACGTCCTTCGTGTTAAAGATGTAGAACAACAAAATCAGGAGGAATTGCCTATCAAATATAGTGTTTTATTGAAAACAGTTTGTAACCTTACACATGTAATCTGGTTTACAATTTTGAATAAATACAATTGTAAGGATAAAATTATTTTGGCCGAATTATTTCCGGTATTTAAATAGTAGGTATTTGTAAACCCTGATAGGAAATGAATATCAACAGCAAAATTGAGTACAAATGAGGACAAAGGTCCACCAGAAACCAGCACGTTCCACGAATAATAATCAGTTCTTGAAACGTAATGGGACATCAATGCTGGTACCCGACTTCTGATCTGCTTTTTCCAACTGTTAGTTGATGTGCTTCTGCAAAGGCATTCAGTACATGCGAATATGGCTCGTTATGTTATCTCGTGCCTTTTGCATAGTTTTGTGCGTTTGGGATATAATTGGCGGGAATAACTTATCTTTACACTCTCCTGAAACTGTGGAGTAAGAGGGGGTTAAGCGGGAGTTCGAGTGCACACCATTAACCGGTAAAAACTCCCCATGGGTGCCACTGACCATTTTCAGGTGGTGCTCTTGGATGTTTCTCTATTATTTGAATGTTTTTTCCCGATTGTTTACTTTGTCTCAACGTATTTTGTGTAAATGCCAATCATATACATATCCTTACATATACTGTTCTAGGAAGTCTTCAGTTTGGTCTTTTATTGGAAAACATTAAATAAAAGTGCTTTCAATACTCATTTAGATAATGTCTCCTGTTCCAAAGTCATTAAATTCCACAAGTTTGCCAGAAAAAAAACCCCGGCACATACCCGTACTTTATCCGTCAAAACATTACACAGTGTATTACGATTATTCTAAATGTATCCATTATTGTTCAATCAGAATTCAGATATAAAAATCTTGTTAAACTAGCAAATATACAAGCAAAATATCCGTTTATTTAAATGTTTTAGATATTAAAAGTTATGACTAAGTCAGTTTGGAAACTTTTGTTTATTATCACAAAATTTTACACAGGACAGCTATCATGAAATAACGTTACTTTCGGTGTCTTGAGTGTAAACATACCACAATAATTGTGAATTAAACTTTCGAGCATGTAATAATCATAAAAGTAAAGAATGATTCTGATGATACATATTCAAGTCAAATGGGAATAATACATAATCTCGATGAGAGAAAAACATGGCAACCGAGACAAAGGACAAACGCGAAACATAAATATTTTTAAACTCAGTGAATACGCAATGTTTATACGATATCATAGTTCCTATGTTTAATCAATCAAAGGAAGAGATACCATTTGTTATGTATTGAAATGAATAAACAAAAGGCGTCAAGATCGCTTGTTTCAGACAATTCTGATGTCTCGTAAGTAAGATAAATCCCATTAGAAATGTATTGGATCAACGGCCTCCGTTAGCCATGAGTAAAAATAGTATTACACCAATAATCATGTAAATGTTTTCCATAAAAGCAAACGGAATCGAGAAAAAAGAAAAATACGAAGAAATTCAACAAAATGCTAGTTAAATAATAGTGTGTTAAAAGTGCTGTCATCCTAAAGAGAAATTGGATTGTTGGGAGTATTTTTCAGAAGAAACTTCGTAGTTTGCCTGCAGTTTCACTGATATGCTTATTTCATGATGTTCAAATGTTATTTTATAGACCTGGTGACTAATGAAAGGGCTATAAAATAAAGACAAACAGCGCTAGCAATCCACATGATCAGCCCAGATGAGTTAAAGTGGGAAAGTCTTATACGAATATATTACATAGTAAGTATGGAACCATTACTGTGGCATAGGAATCTCAGGTTGTGTTGCTGCTGGAAAATTATTGTGGATGTTCTTTTTTATTATGATTTATTAAGGAGCTTCCCTGTCGGGTGAATACGGCTACTGACGCCGAATCACTTGTCTCTCGCGTTACTTAGGGTACAGGGCGTACGATGTAGAATTACTCCATATGAGGATGCACTCGAGCTGGCATGCGGGCGGCTGGTGCTATTACCAACTTGAAGGACATTTTTAGTCTGAAATAAAGCCCTGTGAGACACGTGTGTTTCTTTACTACACCATTGAATATTGGATGACACAAACAATTTTAAACTTAGATTTTATGACGTAAAACCAAACTACTTTACTATTCGCAATATACCAAAGGGGAGAGAGGTTACATAGTCTTAAACTAGTATACATGTAATTGTTAATTTCTTTTTAAATTGTAATATATTTCTGAAGCGAAGACTGACAATACAAAAGGTCATCCGTGAGACTACTCCCTAAAAACTATTTACTGAAAATATGCATGCAAGCTTTCTTAAAATGAAACTTTTATTTCAAAACCTAATTACAAAAAAAAAGGTAAAATAATTGCAGCATGCTTTTAGGTTTCTAAAATTCAGTTAACTAATTTTCTAGAAAATTTGTTAAAGCAAATATAATTGGAAGCATCCGATTGCACTGGCGTCGCAGAAAGCCTCTAACGACTAGTTTTGCTTGAGTAATTTTCTCACATGTGCAATCTAATTCTACAAAAGCAACACATAAGGGTGCCATAGGAAACAATCTCAGCCAATCTGACTAAAGTACATCTCCTATTACGCTACTATTACGTTTAGAAGATCAAGTACTTTAGTCAGATTGCAATCTCAGCATTCTGTACCGAAAAAATGCACCTAATATTTTTAGTTTACACTATGTTGTGGTACTGGAGCAATTTGCGGGACAAGATGAAATACAACAAATGAAGGACTATAACTCCATTGAAAATCACTGAACAGGAGCTTGCCAACAATATGCACAATGTGGGTTGGTACTGATAACTCATGTAATGTTTGGTTGAATTCTGCCAAATAATAAAAGAGAAGTGGCCAAAACATCAGAAAATTCGATGAATTAAGGGTCATAACTCCGCTGAAAATCACTGAACCAGAAAATGCCAACAATATGCACAATGACGCTAAGCAATGATAACTCCTGTAAAGTTTGATATAAAATCGCCTTATGGTGTCGTAGGAGTTCCGTTGACAACTTTGTGACTGACAGACAGACGATCAGACGGACGTTCCTACATAAGGGTACTTATGTGGCTACTCTTTTGTTCTCTCTATTGTTCTTTCAGCCACATAAAAGCTTACGGAATGAATGGCATCAAAGAAAAAGTACAGTTACCTATTGTTCCTATATATACCTAAGTATGCAAATGTAAGCTCGGACTGAGAGAAAGAGGGACAACACTAGATCATTATATCAGTATGTCTCCCCAACTACATGTTGGAGAAAGTTTGGTAAACATTATGTAAGAATTGCTAAAGTAAGTCAGCGGACTACTTTCGTGGACACCACAGGTGATCACATAAAACATTACGTTTCACGGGCGTATAAAATTAAAAAGCTGAGTGAAACATTTGTGTCTTTATTGAAACGGCGTGCGGCTGAACTAGATAAGAAGTGTGAATGAATTAAATAGCACACGAAGACCGGAGGTTCTAAAGTGCTAAAAGATAAAACTTAACGTGACAATAAGCATTAATACAAATGTTGGAGTAGAACATTCCGTGTCATACGTATTAATATTTTAGAGGCTTTTGTATCGTTATTTTTAATTAGGCATTGGAACTAAAAATACAAACTTCAAACAGGCACTATCTACTTTAGATATATGTGTAGCTAACTGCATCGAAGTACGCAGTCTGAAAAATATTTATACTATCATTTTCTGAAAGAGTTATTTGAGCTGAAAAAAAATATCCTGGGTAAAATTTTTGGGGAAAAAAATGGGGACAACTCCGCTTAAACTTTATTGTAGGCTTAGGTGGCTATGTACATAGTATCTCATGCAAACCATGCGCTTTTTACCTCTAGGCACGAAAAAGTCATGCATAATTACTGTAATGGTCACCACTTTGAAAAGGAAAATATGTAAAGATCAAATCATTTAAAATCCGGGGGGTAAGTGTGACATTTTTGTGGTGAAATTTGTCACCAAACAGATGAATTTTTTTAAATGTTAAAACCCACAGAATTTCACAAGGTAAAATATGTTGAGAAAGCTGGAAAGATAACGATCTCTTATGTACGGGAAAATATCTAGAAAATGAGAAAACAATTTCAGGACTGTTAGATGCATGACTGTGTTATTCTGTGCAGCAGGTAACATAGATAGCTTACATTTCCATTGCACTGATAAAACATGGACAGGATTATGATTAACAAACGGTGTTCACTCAAAAATTTCAATATATAAACAAATTGTTTCCCTTGTAAAAAGACGGCTTAGGGTGAGTCTCATAATATATATAGTTTAAACCCGCTCTGTATTTGAAGTTCAATAACGTGACATTTGAATGTGCAACTTTTCATATCTGCTCCATATCTGTTTAACTCTTTGAATATTTTTATTACTGTATATATATGCATGTATGAGTTCCAAAAGATTATAATGTGTGGAACAGACAGTCATTCCTAACCCCTGTTATACGCTATATATATACTAATAAAAGAAATTGGTCTTTGTTTCATATAAAATTCAGCTACTTCAGAACAATTTTGATACAGTTTCTAGATTTTCACTCCGTCGTAGACCTATTTTCCACAAGATATCCATACATTTGCTTCAAGAAAACGAAAAGGAAAGGGGTGTTGAATAGTATGTAGTGAAATGTAAGTCAACTAAAATCAGGTACCCTCATATTGCCGCATTTCAGAAAGCGGTCCGCAAAATAAACACCCTACTTTTGTTTTCAAGTAAACAACTCAAAAACATTAAAATATTTGAAAAGTGTCTTATTTTATGAAACATTCCACGAATGAAATAATGTCCATTTGGCCCCCGGTTTACGCGCAAATGCGCGAAAACTGGGAAAGTTATGATCTTTTTATTAAGGACACCACGGAAACACATTTTGACCGAATTACTGCCATATAACCTATATTCATCAACAAAGAAAATATTAAATGGTTATAGTACAATAGTATACTTTCGTCTCTTCTGCAACATATGTTTTTACATTAATCAGCAACCAGACAACGATCAATTCATGTCGCGAAAAAAGCTTTTTATTGGAGTATGTTTTCAAACTAATACTGCTTATTTCAAACTCTTCTCGGAAATGGCTCCTTTAGATCGCACCACAGCTCGTTAAATACAGCCTAGTAAGAAATAAATTCATACGAGAACATAAGTAAGGTTGCTGGACCTGAAGTGAAACTATAGTATACATTTATTTTACATGGTGTAAGAAATTATTTTTCATAGTCTTACTTTTATTCATTTTGTTTTGTTTTGTTTGTTATTTATTGGGTTTAACGTCTTATCGACACAACTATAGGTCATATGGCGACCTTTCAGCTTTGATAGCGGAGGAAGACCTCAGGTGCCCCTCCGCGCATTGTTTCATCACGAGCGGGTACCTGGATAGAACCACCGGCCTTCCGTAAGCAAGCAGGATGGTTTTCTCACATGAAGAACTCAATACCCCTAGTGAGGCTCGAACCCACACCGGCGAAGGGCAAGTTATTTGAAGTCAGCGACCTTAACCACTATTTTGACTTATTATCCCAGTAAACATCATGTACGGAATTTTGACCGGTCATATAGCATAAACTGTTGACCGGCGATTTATATAAGGAGTAATATAATAGTTCTTAATGTAATATGGGAGATATAACCAAATTGATATCATTTTTTACAAAGAAAATCAAGCGCAAACACTTAATGTTAGCTAATACTGATTTTTAGCTCGTCTGATTTTGAAAATCGTCACTTGATCGTCGGCGTCGGTTAAAATTTTTGTTTAGGTCCACCTTTTCTCGAAAACTATGAGATCTACAGCGTTGAAACTTTGCACACATAATTATTAGGGGACTATGTAGGCCAAGAACCATAACTCTAACCTGCATATAGCAAGAATTATAGTCCTTTTTGTACTTAAATATCCTTAATTGCAACTCTCTTCTTACATACTGTCCAGCACTTGCAGATGAGCGATGGCACCCGTAGGCGGTGCTCCTGTTTGTGCATGCCATCAAAAGACAGAATGCCCCTTAATCGTCCCTGTTGGAAAACTGTCATAAGGTGCTTTGGAGTAATTGTTCAACTTGGGATGATTACCTTGAACACTTAGAGTCTTACTGAAAGTGATTCGGTTTTGTTTTCTGACGAATAGAATCGATCTGATATTCAATGACCTTCAGCAGGCTATCTGCAAAATTCCCATTAACAAAAAGACTCGAACTCATAACATTCAACGGTGAGAAGAAAGTAGTCACTTTACGCACAACATTACTGTCAACTCGACCAATGCGAGTCTTTAAAAATATTTCAAATGTAGTAGATGACTGTAACAAAAAAAAAACAACAACAAAATTTATCTGACAGAGACGTTAATTTTCCAGAACTAAAATAAAACAGTAAAATTTGCACAAAGCCAGCTTGTATTTGTTCCGTAAAAATGAACACCGACATAAATTTGTTCAATTTCTATCTATTTTATATACGGTCATGTTGCACTGAGAATGCTGAATCAGAAACCAGACCTCGGGCTATTAACTGTCTGTCTCAAAAATAGCAATTATACTGAGTATGTTTTATAGTTGTAACACATTCGCGGAAATGGTCGATTTTTGTTCGTGCGGCAACTCATCAAACAGAAACAAGAAACCATTGAATTCTCAGGATAAAACTCTAATGTAAGATGGCTGAACGATAATTGTATCTGAAGTACTTAGGAGAACGCTGCAGAGAAAGTTTTTTAGACAGACGAACTTCATTGCCACGTGAACCAATTATCAAGCTATTACTTATGTTCTGTGCAATTACGTTTATACCAGACGACATGTATTGCTTACTGGCTAGTCGTGGATATTTACACTAATTTGTGACCAATAGTGTTCGTGGGACGACCGAGTTTAAGGACTTTACGATCTTCTTAAAATGGATTTGATTACAAATCACTTGAACGACGAATTATAAGAAGATTATGTTATTTAAACAAAGACATAAGTAACAATGTACTTTTAAAATAGAATAAACAGGAAGACTTTTCTGTTTGTTAGTTAATTTGTATTTATATTGATATACCTGAAATGGCGGTCACTGTGATGTCTGTGTAATTGCGGCCAAATCTTTAAGATATCGAGTATATATGCCCACGAAGGTTTTTAGTACAATCAATGTCCCGGTAGCTTTGTGTTCTGTAACTCCAGTTCTGTAAATTTTTTTGCATTCTTAATGATATATAGAACATATATTTACTTGATGTGAAGTATATAACAGCTTGTATCACAGCGGAATTCCCATTGAAAGTGTTTCAAATTCCAAAACATTTTAAAACAAAATTTGATATCATCATCTGTAATATCAGTTAAAATAACGGAAATATGACCGAAATATTAACTTGTAATATTTATATTGACGGAGACATGTGTTTGTGTTGACAAAATATGGATATAATTTCATAAGCTAATCCATTTCGAGAAAACGATACTTGCAGTCATATATAATATTTTGATGTTTACATTTAAGCGTGACAAAGATAACACCATATAAAACCAGAAATATTAATTTTGTTGCTGACAATGGTGCTTAGGTGTACAGTAAATCTCCCATATAACAGACACAGAAGCTAGAATTCTTTTACATCAGTCAATATAGCTTGGTCTTTCCTCAGAAATACTGTAACATGGTGCCTTATTCCAATAAAAATCTCGTTCGTTTTCTTTAAGAACGCGTGGACGCCTGTGGAACGCTTTAATGTTTGATTTCAGACTTAGAAATCAATTTCAATTTCTCTTTGATATTCACTTTTTTACATTAGCATACATCTTGATCAAATGAATCAATGAATAAATTATATTAGACAAAACGTTCTGACATGAATTAAACTCTATCTTTCCACATGTAATTCATCCTGATGACAATAAATCTTGTATGAATTAATAAGTTCACTGATTAAGATATCTTTACAATATTTCGGGGACATTAGCATTACAGATTTACTTCATTTTGACTTTCATGTTACAAGTTATTTAGCTATATGAACTGCGGCAAATTGAATGATTCGCCGGATATTTGTATTAAAATGAATGATAATTATTATTTTGTCTGCCATTTTTTCATTTTCCTTGGCTTTTATGTCAAAATTCCATGATCAAGAGCATTAGCTCTGATTATGAACACACTTCAATACTCTGTATCGGTATGTCTTACACTATTCTCTTGTTTTTTTTTTTTTGTTTTTTTTTTTTTTTTTTTTTTTTAATTGTCACATCATTAACAAAATGCCATTATTCCAATCATACTCATTTTCGTGTTTTTTAAGCTTATAAAAACGGACTTGTATGACATTTTAACATCAATCCATTTGCATTTAATTGTTTTCTTAGCACTTCATACAAGTTAGATAATCACTGGAGATATTTCACAATCCAAATTGGCAATACAAGAAAAGATATTAATATAAGACATATCATATCATATTTGTAAAAGATGTGCATTAAATATTCATAATTAGATGGAAGTTATTAGAAATTCAAGTTTGAATAGTATTATACACCCCTTTTGCCTATATCTTAGTTGCATTGAAAATTCAGAAGCAATACACAGATTTAAAATTTAACGTTTGGTTCGGATAGTTAATCTAATGTGGACGTAAAACTAAATAATAAATATTCGATGAGTAGAAAGTGAGTTGAATTATGCCGCCAACAAATACCAGGATAAAAAGTATATGCATACAGATAACAATAAAAAACATTATCATTTTGACTAGAAAAAGAACAATCTGAAAAATCTGAACCACATTCTAAATAATGCAATATCCTTTGCTGTTATTTAGTAGAATCTTACAATACTCCCCTCAAAAGCTTTCCCTTCACTAAAATATATAGGTTAATTACACCAAAGGGCTAATCAATTAAGGGGTTTCATTTATGTAATAAACATTTCTATTATGGCTTAGTGAATGTCTTTGAAAAAGCCGACATTAACGGTGATGTCTCACATTTTGTTGCAATTTATCTAGGGCAATCTAATTTCTTCTCGTGTCTTTCAGACATAAAAAGTAAACTAAGCTTTTCAAAGAACATTAAAGAAAAACAATGTTGTGTTTAACAACAATCAAACAATTGGCTTTATATACCCTTTCTCTATAGAGAGTAATAACAGACTACGGTTAGATTAATTCAACCAAGTATAATTATATTAGTTGATTGAAAGAATTAACCTATCTGGATATTCCAAGTATTGATCAGGTATTTACAAAATACAAACAACTATCTTCATTGTTTCCAGACAGAAAAAGCAATGCCGGAGCCATCTTACACAGATAATTATAACATATTTTGATTTTACAAAGGAAAACATACTTTTTTAATTGCTTAATATAAAAGGATGTTTGAAATACTAATAACAAGAAAATAAAAAAAAAATAAAAATAAAATAAAGAAAATCATTAACTATTTTCTTATGGATCAAATTTGACTATTGTTGAAACTTTCTTAGCTTCGAAGAATAAACGCTTGTTAAGCCAAGGTAAACGTGCACATACAAATCATTCCATCATTTCAAGGTTTTAGGTTTTACTCAGGCATATGTCTAACGGGGAAAGGAGACAACTTTTTCACTAGAAGGGAAAGGAGATTTAACATTTTTCATACAGCAAAAAGACGTGTACATTATTTCCACGAAGATGTATGCTTATATCTATGTCAAAGAATAGATGCTAACTTTGGCGTTATGTTGTTATTCATAATGCTAGACAGCAACGTAATTCTGATCTAAAATAGAAATTAATTTTCTGCTGTGGTAAAAAACTACTTCAACGAAAACATATTTATCTAATTTGTTGGGTTTAACGTCGCACCAACACGATTATAGGTCATATGGCGACTTTCAAGCTTTGATGGCGGAGGAAGACCCCACTAAAATATAAGAAAAACAATGATTGTATCTATCAATAAGTCGGCATCATAGTAACCGAGATGTAATGGCGATGAAGAAGATTTTAACAACAACAATGGTAGACAAGACGATCCCGATCTGTCTGCAATACTGATAGTATAACAATATTACGTAAGTATACTGAAAGATAAAGTTCATTTCAGTGCTCATATAATCGATAACTAGATTTTATTCAAGATATTGTATTTTGTTCTGCA
Source organism: Mercenaria mercenaria (assembly GCF_021730395.1). NCBI lineage: Eukaryota > Metazoa > Mollusca > Bivalvia > Venerida > Veneridae > Mercenaria > Mercenaria mercenaria. Next base: position 63,622,148 of record NC_069362.1, read on the forward strand.
TATTAAGTCTGTCTCCGAAAGTACAGAATTATCTAAATAAAACTGATGAAAAAAATATTCAAAATGATAACGTACTAAGCATCCACTGATATTTCGAGGGCTGAGCGCGAAACTATTGTATCTTGTTCTTTATTTATATACAGTTACAATAGTTTCGCGCTCAGCCCACGATTTGACGAATTAGGGAAAAGGGCACAAGTTTATTTGGCCATATGATAGAATACACTTATTAAGTAGCATTAAATAAACAATAACCTACTTGAATAAAACACATTCGAAATTGTAAAGAAAAGAACAACAAAACTTTCTATGCATTTCCTCCAAACGTTTCCATATTTGCCAACAATATAGCAGTCGTAACAAGCATGGTTTTGAGGCAATATCTACGCCGTAAATGTCTGATAAGAGTTCGTGCTGTGGCCCACCAAACAAAAACAATAAGCAATTGAGTCGTCAGAGAAAATTCTAATGTAATATTGCTGGACGATAATTGGAACAAAAGTACTTACGGATGTCTTTGAGATATTGCTATTATATTGTCATTTCAGACAATTGTCTTTCTTATATATATGATATATAGTCAGGGTGCCAGAAAATATCGAGCTGCAGGAAAGATGCGAGACATTTCTGAATTTCCACATACAGATCAAACTCGGTATCGCAATTCCAAGAGCTCGAGATAACCGAATTTCGACTTAGAATGATTTTTTGTGCACATACTTTCAGGACGGGACTTGAAAATGTCTGCGAGATAGCCGGAATTTCGAGATAAGCGAGTTCGAGTTTCAACAATATATATATATATATATTTCAAACAATGGCTTCTAAGATGACAGAGGTATGATGACAACTATTAAAGCCAAATTCGCTACTTTTTCTTCCTTTGAGAATTTTATAAAGATCACTCTTCTGGAACATAATTACATAAGTTATTTAATTATTGTTGACAAAAATAGATCTACAAACAGTTTAGTTGTTACTGTCATCACAATGAAAACACTCTTACTTCTCTTTTTTTTCCAGCAAAGCATGTATAATTACCACCAACAGAAACAGATTTTATTACGTTTTTCAGTGAATTACCGATATGTTAAGAGTGGAATATATCTGATATTTTCACAGTGTAAACTATCAGATATATTTTTCACGTGTAAGAAACTACAAAATAGGAATTTTGTAAAAATATTACAAAAAAGAAAATTTGTTTGTTTTTACGTTTATGATCAAAATAACTTCAACTCATGAACACCGTATCTTACATTTTCACTCGCGGCTATGCCAATCATAAAAAAGTTAATCTGGTATTCACTCGTGAAATATATTTCAATCTTACAACGAAACAAACAAATATTCTCTATATATTGGGTCTTTATTATGACGGAATATAAGAGGTAATGTTAAAGGCCATTTTGCTTTATTTTTTATTTGTTTTGCGAAGACGGGAAGTAACAGGTTGTTTGAATACATGAAATATAGTCAATACAATGATGATAATGATAGCGTCTAGTACCCGACGTCTTTCAGTTTGCCGAGGGACTGAAACCTAAATTTGACTACAGTATATCTTCAGAAGTGAAAACAAGAGGGCTAAGATGGCCCTATATTACCTAAGGTTCATAGTTTCTGTAAACAGTTTTGGTAGATGGTCGCTAAAGAAAACTATCTTTGAAATTATTTTTACATTACGACAGCATTTTCTGGGAAGATACTATACATCTTCAGGGAGCAATGCGTCCGCCCTTCGATGGCCATATTTTTGACAGACCGGAGTAATGTTAGCAAGCTTTGTATAGGGTCACCGAAGGAATATTTCTACTAAATTTCAAAATCAGACCAGCCATTTTTTTTTAGCAAATGCTGATTTTTGTACACATTATAAAAAGGCCAAAAAAACCCTAAACAGTCGCTATTGGAAGGTATTTTAACTCACATATTAAGAGTCTAACTAAAAGAGATATTTTATCCCATCCTCCAGTTTCGTTTCGGAAAAATAGAATCGATTTGACATTCAATGTCCTTCAGAAAGGCTATCTGCGAAGTTGCCCATCTATATGAGGACTCGAACTCAAGTGAGATGAAATTAGTCCGTATATGCACAATATCATTGTTGACTCGACCAAACTGATCCTTTTTTATATTTGTTTTTAATCCACCATATGCCTGTAACAAAAACTAAACTTTGTCTAACAAACCTAACATTAAACGGGTATTTTGAGTACACATTACAGCAGTTATTATTTTTATAGTTGTAACACATTCCTGGAAATGGTCGATTTTTGTTCGTGCAGCAACTCATCAAACAGAAAGAAGAAACCATTGAATCCTCAGGATAAATGGCTGGACGATAATTGTATCTAAAGTTGCAGAAAAAGTGTTATGGACAGACTAATTTCATTGCCACGTGAACCAATTATCAAGCTATTACTTATGTTCTGTACAATTTTGCTCTTTTGTATATGGAATGTTAAAAAAGTATTGCTTACTCGTCTAGCGGAACTCTCGTTGATATTTAGGTTAAATATGTAACTAACATGCATCTAGCTAGTGTATTCAACTACAATGTTTGTGGGCCAGCCAAGTTTTAAGGATTTTGCGTATCTTCTTAAAATGAAATCTGAACGCCGGGGAGTATAAGAAGACTGTCTTATTCAAACATAGACACAAGGTTACAATTCGCATCAAATAAAATAAAGAAAGAATATGAAAACTTTTCTGTTGTTATTTCCTAGAGCAATCTATTTTGTATTGATACTGTTATTTTACAGTGTCCGAAACCGCGGCTGATCTTCAAATAAATAATACAAAAAGGAGATTTTTTTCTTTTAACGTTTTCCAAATCTAGATTGGGAAAGTGCAGTATTTACTTTTGCAAATTCTCATGTTTTTTGTGTGATATGTAGAACAGATATTTACAGCTTTGGTAAAACCGTAAATGATTGGTGTCAAATACAAGATATGTAATAGCTGTATTTTTATTACATTGTTACACAAAAGGGATCTGGCACATTTCAGACAGCGGTGCAAAGAAAACAGCTGTTTGCCAACTGGGAACGTTCTTAAATTCCGCAAGCTTCGATATTATCTTCTGTTATATAAGTTACGAAAACACAATTTAAATTGAAGAAAATGTAAACGAAATATTTGAAGCTGATGGCGAAGTGCGTTTATGGACACAATATCATCAGCTTATCCACTTGCAGAAGTTACAAATTGCTGTCACATGTAAGTTTGTGTTGTTTACATTAAAGAATGACAAAGATAACACTACATAAAACCAAAAATATTAAATTTGTTGTTGACAGTGATGCTTAGGTGTAAAGTAAATCTCACAAGTAACAGACACAAAAGCTAGAATTTTTTTTTACATCAGTCAATATAGCTCTGTCTTTCCCCAGAAATACTGTAACATGGCGCCTTATGCCGATAAACCACTCGTTCGTTTTCTTTAAGAAACCATGGACGCTAATGGAACTTGCTATAAACTATGCCGACCGACTGTATTTATCAATTTAAATTTCTTTAATTCTTTTTGATGTTCATTTTTTACATTAGCATTTATCTTGATAAAAGCATCAAAGAATTAAAATATATTAGACAAAACGTTCTGATATGAATTAAAGTCTCTCGTCCCACATGCAGCTCATTCAGATGACAATAAATCTTGTATGAATTAATAAGTTCACTGATTAAGATATCTTTACAATATTTCGGGGACATTAGCATTACAGTTTTACTTCATTTTGACTTACATGTTACAAGTCCTTTAGCTGTACGGACTGCGGCAAATTGAATGGTTCGCCGGATATTTGTATTTGAATGAATGATAATCATTATTTTGTCTGCCATTTTCTCGTTTTCCTTGGCATGAATGTCAAAATTCCATGATCAAACACATTATCTCTGATGACATAATGAACACAATTCAGTTTCCTTTTCGCCATACTCTGTAACAGTATTGTCTTATTTTTTTATTGTCTTGTTTTTAATAAAAGTGTCACATCTTTAACCAAAAGTCATTATTCCAGGTAACACTATATTTTGTGATTTTAAAGGTGCTACCGACTGACATATCAAAGCCTGGTCCAAAGCCGGACGTGTATGACATTTTAACATCAAACCATTTGCATTTAATTGTTTTCATTTAGCGCTTCATACAAGTTAGATAGTTAACAAGCTGTGTATACGGTCACCGAAGGAATATTTCTACTAAATTTCAAAATCCGACCAGTCATTTTTGTTTTTGTACACATAATAAAAATGCCGAGAAACCCTAAACCGTCGCCATTGGAACGATCTAAAACGTGTAATTTGTAAAAGTGTCGTAAGGTATTTTTGGAGTATTTTTTCATCTAGGTATGTTTACCTCACACACTAAGGGTCTTACTAAAAAACTCTTATCCCATCCGGAAGAACAGAATGGATTTGACATTCAATGACCTGCACAATATTTTTTGTCGACTCGGTCAAAGTGATTCCTTTTTTATATTTGTTTCAAGTCCAACATATGACTATAACAAAAGCTAAACTAAAGACTACTGCAATCAGAAACCAGACCGCGAGCTACTACTTGTCTGTGTCAAAAATAGCAGTTATATTGAGTATGGTTTTATAGTTGTAACACATTCCCGGAAATGGTTGAAGCCATAATAGACACAATACCATTCGCTTATACACCTATTCCAGAAAATGAAAATTGCTGTCATAATTTTTTGTTGTTTACTATAAAGATTGACAAAGATAACACAACATAAAACCAGAAATATTTAATTTGTTGTTGACAATGATGCTTAGGTGTAAAGTAAATATCACAAGTAACAGACATAAAAGCTTGCAATCGTTTACATCAGTCAATATAGCTCTGATTTTCCACAGAAATACTGTAACATGGCGCCTTATGCCGATAAATATCTCGTTCGTTTTCTTTAAGAAACCATGGACGCTAATGGAGTTCGCTATCATCTGCGCCTTAATGTTTGAGTTTAGACTGTTGTTATCAATTTCAACTTCTCTTTGATGTTCATTTTTTTTTACATTAGCATACATCTTAATAAAAAAGGAATCAATGAATTAAAATATATTAGACCAAACGTTCTGATATGAACACAAGTTTCTCTCATTCAGACGACAATAAATCTTGCATGGAGTAAGAAGTTTACTGATTTAAAAATCTTTACAATATTTCAGACTCATAAGAATAACAGTTTAACTTCATCCTTTTCTCCATGTCACAAGTCATTTAGCTAAATAAACAGCCGCAAACTGAATGATTCGCCGGATATTTCTATTGAAACGAATGGTAGTTGTCATTTTGTCTGACTTTCTTTTTTGTGTTCTTTGGCATTAATGTCAAAATTTCATGATGAAACGCATTAGGTCTGGTTACTTTATGAGCACAATTCAGTTTTCTTTTCGCTATACTTTATAGCATTACATATGTATTGTCTTATCCTTTTTTCTTGATTTTCTTTTTTTAAATAAAATTGTAACATCTTTAACAAAATGCCATTATTCCAATCGTACTCATTTAGTGTTTTAAAAACTGCTGCAGATTGACATATAATGGTAGTTAATCATATTCGTCCAAAGCAGACTTGTGCAGTTGACATATAATGGTTTAGTTATATATTCGGGTCCAAAAAGGACTTGTGCAGATTGACATGATGGTAGTTAATCATATTCGGGTCCAAAGCAGACTTGTGCAGATTGACATATAATGGTAGTTAATCATATTCGGGTCCAAAACGGACTTGTGCAGATTGACATATAATGGTAGTTAATCATATTCGGGTCCAAAGCAGACTCGTACAGATTGACATATAATGGTAGTTAATCATATTCGGGTCCAAAGCAGACTTGTGCAGATTGACATATAATGGTAGTTAATCATATTCGGGTCCAAAACGGACTTGTGCAGATTGACATATAAGGGTAGTTAATCATATTCGGGTCTAAAGCCGACTCGTACAGATTGACTTATACTGGTAGTTAATCATATTCGGGTCCAAAACGTACTTGTGCAGATTGACATATAATGGTAGTTAATCATATTCGGGTCCAAAACGGACTTAGATCTGGCCTTTTGCACTTAATTGTTTTCACTGGTGTTTAATACAATTAGATTGTTACTGTTGGTGTTTTAAAAATTGTTTTCTTACCCTAGTTGCGCAACCAAGACAGACTTATTTTACCGTAAGTATACGTTTGATAAAAATACTTTGCATAAGAAAAGATATAAATAATAGAATTATTGTATCATAGAATATTTGAATTAAAAATTACACATTTAGATGGAATTCATTAGAAATGCAACTGTCCTCCCTTTTCCTGTTTTTTTTTTTTTTGTGCAAGATAGACTGGAATTAAACGAAGAAGCAACACACTTTTAAAACTTACCTTTTGATTCGATACGTTATCTTATGCAAAACTAGAAATTACATATTTTTTAAAAATAAAATTAGTCTGCTTTTTAAATACTTCATATTATAGGGTGTAAAAACAAATTTTTAAAAAATCAAAAAATTTGTAACAGGGATCTTCCTATACATTTCACAGATACCCGCTTTCGGACCTTTATTCAATGTATACATAGTTAGGTGGTGTTTACACGTGCATTTATGAACACAAAAATGATCAAATTCTATATTGACCGTATTCATATTCGCCATCTTTTATAAAATGATGTTAGAAGCGGCTCATTTCTCACGAATTCAATTCAATACAGTACTCTTAAACTGTGAACTTGTGGCAATCATGTTATCTCTGAAATGAGATAAATTTCCATCTAGAACAAACTGAGGCTGAATTATGTCATCTGCACTTGCTTATACGAACATTCTTTTTTAACTTTGAGACCATATATGAATAATCAAAATAAAAACACATTTTTTTTCATAAATATGTAAACCTCGAAAAGAAAATTACTTAAAAGCACACTCTCAATCTCTCTCGTGTTGGTATAGTTTACAAAAATATATGAACTTACTAAGTATTGGTAGGAACATAGATCTATATATGTAAAAATGTATATAATGGTTGGGATTTTTTGTCAGGAATGGGGAAATCCTTTTTGGAGTGGGGAATGGGTCATGAAAAAATGTACCATTATATATCTATCTTCCACAACGACGCCTTCCAAAGCGGGGCTGTTTAGAACTTTAATTGATGAATGGAAAGAGAGTTGAACCAGGCCGCCACAAATTCCTCGATAAATACATAGATTATTACAAAACCTTTATCATATTGACTGTAATCTGAACTAAATTCTAAATGATGAGGCAATTTTCGTGAAAGAACTTCTATTGCTAACATTTAGTAGAATATATATATATAATCTTTTTACAATACTCCTATTCAAGAGCTTTCAAGCGCTAATATTTATCGGTCGATTATACCCAGGGGCAAATTAATAATTTTTTTAAATAAAGGATTATGTTTATGTAATAAACATTTCTATTATGGCTAAAGGAATGTCTTTGAAAATGTCAACATTAACGATAATGTCTAACATTTTGTTACAATTTATCTAGGGCAATCTAATTTCTTCTCGTGTCTTTGAGACATAAAAAGTCAACTTAGCTTTTCTAAGAACACTAAAGAAAGAACATGTTGTGATTGGCCACAATCAAACAATTGGCTTCATTTACCCTTTGCCTATAGAGAGTAATAACAGATGATGACTTTCGAAGAATGATCAAACTGTCCCAAGTCAGGCATTATTAATACGGTTTGAGGAATCAACCAAGAATACATAAGTTGACTGAAAGAACTCCAGACAGAAAGAACAATGCCGGAGCCATCTTGCACATATATAATTATAACATAATTCATAATTGTACAAAGGAAAAGAGTTTTTTTTTATAAATTGCTGAATATAAAAATTAATATTAAAGGATATTTGAAAAATTAAAAAGAAGAAAATAGAACCGACTGGAGAAAAAATAAAGGAAATCTTAACTAGTTTCCTCTAAATAAGATTTGGTTATTGGCGAAACTTTCTTAGCTTCGAAGTGTATCAAGGTAAACATGGACTAACAAATCACTATCAACAGTTACTTTTCAAGGTTTTTGGTTTTACTCAAGCATATGTCTAACAGAGACAACGTTTCTCCAGAAAGGAAAGGAGATTCAACAATTTTCACGAAACAAAAATAAAAGATTATTTCTACGAAGACAGTGGTGTATGTTTTTCTTTATTATTCATTTTTCATAATGCTAGACAGACCTGTTATTCTGATCTAAGATATAAATTCATTTTCTGCTTTGGTAAATATTAAATAACAGTACGATACGTCAACTAAAATATAAGGAAAGCAATAATTGTATCTGTGAATAAGTCAGCAGCATTGTAACTGAGATGTAATGGCAACGTATTCGATTTTAACAAGGACAATGGTAGACAAGACGATCCCGATCTGTCTGCAATGCTGATAGTATAACAATGTTACATAAGTATACTGAAAGAAAATGTTCCTTTCAGCGCTCATATGATCGATAAACTAGATTTTATTCAAGATATTGTATTTTTGATCTGCATTATGTCTGTCTCCGAAATTACAGAATTATCTAAATAAAACTGATGAAAAATATTCAAAATAACAACATAATAAACAGTGATATAAAGAGATCAACTGATATTTAACGAATTAGGAAAAATTAAGCACAGGTTTATTTGGCCATATGATAGAATACATTAAATTTTATTTAGTAGCATTAAATAAACAAGGACCTACTTGAATAAAACACATTAGAAATTGTAAAGAAAAAAACAACTTCCCATGCACTTCCTCTAAACGTTTCCAAATTTGCCAACAATATAGCAGTCGTAACAAGCATAGTTTTTGAGGCAATTTTTACACCCGTAAATGTCTGACAGAGTTCGTGCTGCGGCCCATCAAACAAAAACAATAAGCAATTGAGTTGTCAGAGAAAAATCTAATGTAATATTGCTAGACGATAATTGGAACAAAAGTACTTACGGATGTCTTTGAGATATCGCTATTGTATTGTCATTTCAGACAATTGTCTTTCTTATGTATGATATAGTATCAGGGTGCCAGAAAATATCGAACTGCAGGAAGGTTGCGGGACAATTCTGAATTTCCATAATTATATATATACATGTATATATATTACAAGCATTCGAAAGAGATTACCTAAAAGCCAAAGTCCGCTTTTTTTTCTCCGTTGAGAAATTTATAAAAATCATTCTTCTGGTAAATCATTTTATCATTTATTGAATTATTGATCACACTGATAGATCTACAAACAGTTTAGTTGTTACTGTCAACACAATAGAAAACACTCTTACTTCTCACTTTTTTTTCCAGAAATGCAAATATAATTACCACCAATAGAGATAAGTTATATTGGGTTTTTATTATGACGAAGGCTAATAGCCATTTTGATTGATATTGTTTTTTTTTTTTTTTTTTTTTTTTTAATTTTGTGTATTGCATTTCAAAGACGGGAGGTACCTTTGCAGCGACAAGCTGTTTAAATACAAGAAATAAAGTCAATAAATAATGAAAATGACAACATTTTTTCAGTTTGCAGAAGGACTGAAACCTGAATTTAACTTCTTTTGAAGAGACAACATGAGGGCAAAGATGACCCTGTAAAACCTAAGGTTTACAGTTTACTTTAACAATATTAGCGGATGGTCGCTACTGGAAAATACCTGTGAACTTTAATTCAGCATTTTTCTGAGAAGATACCATATACATACAGGAGAAGTGCTTACACCCTCCGATGACCATATATTTCACAAACCTGATTAATGTTACAAGTTTTGTATAAGGTCACCGGTGGAATACTTCTACGAACCAGCATTTTAAAGAGGAGATTTTAAGCAGATTATAAAGGTTTTTGGTTTTCATTGTTACCAGAATTCAACAAAAATGATCTAGATTTGAACAGATCATTCAATGGTTTGGTTTAAACTGAATTTGTCTAGGCTGCGACATTCTTAAAGCGAATTGTGGACGACGGATGGACAACGAACAGCGGACATCTAAAGGCTTAAAAGCTTAAAATGACCAGTTCGTGCTCAGGTGAGCTGGCAAAAGAAATATCGCATTCGATATTACGAAAATATATTTTTCTTGTACGAACAGTGACTGAACTTTCCTGTTGAAAGGTTTTTCACGATAAAAGCATTTAATATAAATCATTTTGTTAATAATTTAATTTATACTCAATTCATAAGTTACTTGTAAACAAAACTGCTTAGAATACATCTATATATTTTATGATATTCAACAATTATGTTCACGCACTCTTGACACAATAAAAAGACATGATGTTTAATGAAAATATGCTGTACAACATGGACAACAATGCAAGCCACTTAAATTGTCAAAACAAACCAGACATTATGTTTGATGTCATTAAGATAAATTGTAACTTCCGCACATCTTATGAATCGAGATAATGAAAAACAACTTGAAATTTCATCTCGATTTCATCTGTTTTCAATGATTTTACAAGAAACTATTTAGGATGATATGGCTTGTTTGTGCTGGTATGCGTGAAGTAATTTACAGAAGGTAAAGTCTAGTGTACATGTAGTCTAATGTATTCTACAGCAAATTTGCTTTAACTTGCATTAAAGCAGCTCGTTTTCAGAGTTACTTTTTCAAAAACTTGCGTCCTGGTTGTATGACAGACTACGTCAAATATTTCAAAATATAGAAAAATGCTTCCATTAGTTAATAATTGCAATGAAAAGAAAATACAAAGTGATTCTAATGTATTTTAATCAATACAATCTGTAGTGTATTATGTTACTGAAATTACGGATGCAAGATAAAAAGAAATTAGCTTTATTTTATACGATAGATATTAAAATATTTACTTAAACAATATTGGTTCATCATTTTTGATAATCTAATATCAATTGTCATCTGCTGTGTAGAAAAAGAACGAAATTCAATAAAAGAATGAAATTTATTGTTCATCTGGTGGCATGTTCCTTTAAGAGTAAGGGCATTATTTTACACTAGGAGCGTTTAAAAAATGTTTGGTTGACCTATATTTATCACATGTCCCAATGAAATAATGTTTGTATGAGTATAGGACAAGATCCTTAACCGCAACTCTTTGTAATGTATTGATATTTTATAGAAAGGAAATAAGTAGAGAAGTATCGAGCACAACAATTGCAATCTGACACATGTCGGAAATCCGTGCCACCCACAAACTGACACAGTAGTGGAAAAATATAGACATCGGAGTGCTTTAAAAGGTCATTGGCCTACCTCTCATCTCCTTTCCTATGATAAATAAGAACTAAATAAAAAGAAGAGGGCTGGTAACCCAACAACATTTAAGACAACAGACATAACACATAAAACGAATTGGACAAAAAAAATCGAAAATAGGGACGCCTTCACGGAACTGTCAACAACCCAATAGTACGTGAAATGAGCTGTAAGTGGCTAGTCAAGTCTGACCTGAACTTGTTGGTCAAGAAATTGCAAATACATGTAAAATATTTCCTTGCCGGTTAAAACCTAACACTGACCTAATAAGTGCTTTTAAAAAATGTCAATAGGATCATTGAGTAATCTGTTCACAAAATGTAATTTCAATTATTTATCTGAAAAAAAAAGCTAATAACTTTCAATTTTTAGGGTACGAAAAATCAACTCCAACTAAAACCAAAATACTTATTAAAACCTTCTTGTAGGAGAAAAGACAAACAGACACAAAGCATTACTTGTAATTTCCTGAGTTATTTTCATCATAAAAAGTATAAGTTATAACAAATATATTACTGTTATTTCAATTCTTTCAGAAGAAATGAATGCTTGAATTTCAAAACATATTGCCTAAAATACATGAAACATAAATGCTGTAATAAAAACTTCCCTTATTATAATAACATCTTCATTTATTTGCTCGTTTTTAAAGAAACAGAAAATTGTTTTCTGGACATTGAAAGTGCAAGATAAAAAATTAAGAATCATTATCAATCAAATTTCAATTCATAAATATATCTGTTTTTTGTTTCAATTTAGTTACAGAGCCCCAAAAATAAGTGACAAACGAATTTCGACTTACATTTGTATCAAAGTCTTAAATTTGTTTTAACGAAACCTTATTTCTAAATTTCAGAATATAAATTCGTTATATCGAAATATGTATTCTTCAACTTTATACCTTAATACGCTATAACAAAATTTGATCGATAAAATGTATTATAACGGAATTTAAATTCCCTGTTTTTTAAGTTTTATTTCGTTTTCTCGAAATCTAATTTCGTTATTCATGTCTTTTTCGTAAAAATAAGGTTTTAAATTCGTTTGATTGTAATTTTAAATTACTGATTGGATTTAATTGTTTCCCAAGATTTAAATATTCATGAATGTTGAACTTTACGACCAATAAAAAAGTCATTGAGGTCATGCTGACAAAGTCACGAATTACTACGCGTTATCGTTTGACAGGGATCGTCTCAAAATTCCGAAAATCATCGTAAAACTACATAACTGAAATAAACAGTCGAAATAGAGTGAAGTCAAAAACAACATAAAATCATTTCAACGGTAATGCTATATTAAATTTGTAAACATAACCAATAAAATCTGTAAAAAAAATCCTTTGGAAGCATAGAATGCAACCAGGAAAACTAATAGCAGACTCGGTTTGATTAAGTCTGTTCATGAGAGGAAATGAAATGTGCAACACCTCTCACGCCCCCTAACACCGGCTTAAGCGGAAATCTATTATACAATTTTGAATGGACTCCATGATCTCGAAGGACCAGAAAATATAACATACGGGGGACTTTTTACAGCTGCCACACTTTACTAAAAAAAAGTTTTAAAATTTTGCAGATGATTGATAACTATTAGGACATAACAAAACATGACAGAATATACGATATTAATGAAAGTAACTTTCTAAGTATCTATATGTATGTCTTCCAGCACTGTTTTAAGATCTGATGTTTTTATGATAAGTTTCTTTTAATTTCCCAGTAGTACTGAAACCTAAAATTCTTAGAATGTAACAAATAACAGTGGGCATAAAATATTTATCCCATCAATAAAATCAAAGATGTTTTCGACTCGCCACGTCTGGCCCAGCGTCTTAATTAATCAGTTGGAATCTGATAGGGAATATTCCTGCAACCCCGACCCCAACCCCACGCGCAAAAGCACCGCTATCCCGGCATGAGGAAGAAACTCGAATTCATTTGTCGTCCCCATTTATTTCAATATGGTTTACGAACATGGTAAAACGTTTCAAATTAGGTGAAATCAAGGTACACATAAGACTAACTGGTGAAATACAGTTGCAAGCAATTATGTGTAGGTAACATATTCCGTATTTAAGTCAGAGACGTTTAATGTGTGTGCAATAGAATCAAACTAAGTTCAAATAAAGTAGTCAATGGAAATTTTCACAATTGTTTATTGATCATACTGTTCGTAATTTTATCAACAATTTCAAAGCTGCCTTGACTAAAAGGAATCAAATCCTTAAATCACTTCGGACTTTGACACTTTAAGTAACAAGATGAAAGCTTAACATGTGATGAATTTCTTACCCGATAAAAGAGATTTTATTATCGACTCCTTTGACCTATCTGGAACAAAATTAGATTTTGAAACATTTTAAAATATTGGTAAATTGATAACCGTGCGTTCTGATCAATAAAGCGGTGCGTTGACTTTGATATAATTTATGTCTAAATGTTACAGATAATACGTATTTGAACAAACCTTAATCAAACTTAAACCAAAGGTTGTCAAACAAATTTTTACCACCAATATCGAGTTGATCACTATTTCAAACAGAAATGAAAGATTTAAGTTAGATAATGAGGATTTATGTATTGACATCCATGTTTGATATCAACACTCAACACTGTGATTGAAACTTTTAACAGAAGTGATGACAATACATTAATTTCACTCAAAACGGATGCACAGACACCGTGATTTTATTTAATTTTCATTTCAGTTGTAAAGATTTATATTTAAAATCTATCTTTTTGTTTATTTAAACTTTAATGTAAACACAGAATTATTCATGTTAATATTAGAGTGAAATAAAGACAGACAGGTGTATGAAAGTATAATAGTGACTTTAAAATATTTCATAAAAAATCCTGAAAATCTTGTTATATTATATACATTTCTGGATTTTGATTTCTGCAGTCAAAGCCATGCAGAGAATGTTAAGGACTGTAAAGTTCTTTAAAAGAATTCAAATAAAAATGCTTAAAAGTTTGTTTGCGACTGGAATGATATTTTTTTCTAGTTTGGTAGTGTTAACATTACATTTCTCGAATGGCTACTGCTTTTGTTTATAATTGCAAATAACGTATAGTATGATGTTACACATAACAGGTACTGTATCTTTTGTGGGTGTTAGATGGGAGTTATTTAACAAGAGTGAATAATAACATCAATATTATTAAGGACAATATGTTATAAAGCCCGTTTATATGTAAATGAATTATGAAGTCTTATTGTACATATTTTATAAAGACGTTTTTTTATGTAATATAAGTTGTCTTGCTCCCTGCACATGTGTGGCTGATGTATTTTCATAGATGGAAAGATATACCCACGCGTTAAAAATACAATAAACCCTTTAATTCTATAAACCAGCGTTTCAACGACAAGTTGTCAATAGTCGCACTGTATTTTATTCTATTTACCATAATCCACATCTTTTAATTATACTCTGCGCTTATTTAAGAACACCTGATACAGAATATTATCAATACAAAACCGGTATTTTGGTCATATTAAAAGAAACCTTTTAATAGAGTTATTCTAAAACTATAATCATTTCCTAATTTGATTATGTAGAATGATTAGCCTCTTTCCGATGTGGGTTCGAAACCTCACTTCGGGTGTAGAATTCTTAGGGGGCATGGCAAGTGTTGCATTTTTCATTACTGCTTATGAACAGACTCAATCAAACCGAGTCTGCAATTTTCACTGTTTGCCTGTTCTCGGTACTTCCGAGGGATCTACTTTTTACATATTTTATTTATTCGAGGAAGCCACATAGCTGGTTTACAGAAGATCAATCAATATACACTGCTTCACGCCCGTGCCTGAAAAATGCACGGAGGGGCCTCTGTAGTCTTCCTCCAATATGAAAAGCTGGAAAACATGCCATATGACCTACATTTTGCTGGTGTGACTCTGAACTCAATAGAAACTAAACAAAAATGTAGGATTGTCTGCCTAGAATCACATCTATATTTACATACATTACTTTACGTCACGGCGTTTTAGAGCTGTGTAGCATAACATATTTTCAGGGACTAATCGTCTGTACTTCTGTGCTACTTGGTGCACATAAAATGCACGTGAACTTCATGAGAATGGGTTTGATAATACAGTTATAATACAGATAGGTGTACACTTTAAGGCCCTTTCTGTTTTTATCTGTTAATTCCTATTTAGCATTTATACTCAATAATGTTCCAGCAAATCTTGGAACTAAAACAAACAATTCTATAACCATCTTACATAGCAGAACCAAATGTTGTATAAACGTAACTAAATGTAATGAGTACTATTCATACTATAACCTGAATCTAATAAAACATTTAGACAGAAAACACCCAAGTTCTTCTTAATGTCACTGTCAATACAACAAAAGCAGATGCTTGTATTTTTCAATTTTCGATGCAAATCAAGTATAATTCGACATGGAAACACAGCAGAATACAGCTATCCTGTGTATGGCCTTTAATTACTGTCATGGAAACAATACATCTATTCTGTGGTGGGTCTTTAATTGCCGTCATGGAAACACAAAAGAATACATTTATTCTGTGATGGGTCTTTAATTACAGCTGTTTGAAATTCAGAATGTTTGAAATTATCCTTATGATTCAGTTCTTTAAAAGTAATGCTTATTTTATTATGCAAATGAACTTTACTCATATTATCGACAAGTAATAATAAACCTTCTATTGTGTTTGAAATCGTTAGCATATATGTACATGGACCTAGATATTTCGCAAAACATAGCGAAAGTTTAATAAAACGGCAATAAAAAGTTAATTCGAGTATTAAAATCAATACGGTAAACATTGTAAGACCCTTTTTATTACAGCAGATTACAATTTTACATTGAATATGGAAATGTTTTGTTTAGTTTATGTTGTAAGCTGTTTTATCAAAACTTATTAAAAGTCATAAACAGCTGTGAGGTCTAAAAATGTTCAATTCGTCATGACCAATTCTCACAAACAGATTATTTAAAACTATAAGAATCTTAAATTTACGATGGGAATAAGTATAATCTCGTAGTGTTAACAAAATAATTGATGAATACATTTAATTTATAGTCAGTATCTGAAAAGTCAGATAAAAGCTGATTTCATAACACTAATATCCCCACCACGAAACTATTAAAAGTATAAAAAAGTTAAGAAGTAAATACAATATTTTTGTGGTGACGCCACAAAGTTTTAACTTGTGCGTTCAAAACATTAATATAAAGGGTACAATTAAAATATCACATTGACTAAAAGAACAAAAAGTTAAACAAGACAAAGCAAAACACTCACTAGATTTTTTTTATATTGAATAAAGGTACTCACAAGATTATTGTGTCACAAATCCATTGGTTAGATAACAAATATTCAGAAGTTCAAGTGCAATAAAGTATTTACATCCGTGCAACACTATCATAAACACACGCGCTGTGGCCTCGTTACGGTCAATTACAAACCGATCTCTGGTTTCCCCCTTCAATTTCTGAATGGCTTGTTATCGCTTATTGACACTGCACATTTCATATGAACAGAAACTTCTATATTATAACGCGTCATTAAATTATAGCCAGCTACACCATTTTAAGTAAACAAAAGGTACTTGAAAATTTTATTAAAAGATGTCAACATTGAAAATATCTTGAGTTTATTTATGAACTAGAAAATACAGAGAATTTATACAACATCTATAATGCATATCGTCGCTTCAGCGCAAAAAAGTGGTTAATTTATTTTTGTGTGTGTAAAATGCAGTCGCATTTTTTACTCAAACATTTCCATTAATCTATCATGTTATATAAACGTATAATTACAGAAATATTCACAAGTAGCGACCCAATGCCACGTAAAAGTTACTGTGCCGACTTTATTGTCCTGCTCGTAACGCTGAGCAGAAGGAAGGACTGTAACCCACTCGTTGTGATATCAATTTATGTGACAGATTATCAAGATAAGACATTTTGTTCCCCAAAAAGAATGTGCCTTCCGATACTTTTTAATATTTCTTTTTTCTTTTTGTTCCCTTGCAAAGACAGGATGAGACATATGCCTACACATAAATAAAAAATCCAAAATGATTTTGCTTCTGCGTTTTCTCATTAGAAGAATTTTAAAGTTTCCACTAAACGAATCAGTAAAGGTGGGTACTGACATTGTGTGTGTGCGTGTGTGTGTGTGTGTGTGGTGTGTGAGGGGGGAGGGGGCGAGGGTGAAGGAATTATGACACTGGATACTAAGACACAAAATCAAAATTGTTTTGGAGGGGGGTCAAAGGTTGATGCTTCAATATTAAAGGACAGGGAGAAATGTGGTTGGGGACTTGGAGGAGTTTGGTAGGCGGTCACCCAAGAAACATCTGTGCAAAATTACTTTGAGTATTCAATGTATTCATACTGGCATATAGAGGAAACTAGTCCCGTTGTTGCCGTTGTTGCCATAGTTTGTTATGTAAAATAATGATTCGAAGGAATTTGGTAGAGCGTCTCTCAAGGAACATTGCTGTCAAATTATTTAGAAAATATCGGTTTTAGAGAAAAATATTATAAAGTTTTTCAGTAAACAATATAGAGAAACGATTTGGCAGAGGGTCATTTAAAGGCACTGATCTCAAACAAAAAAAAAAACAAAAAAGAAGAAGAGGCTTTAAAACCTAGTAACTTACAGATCATATGTTATGGAAACATCATAAGAATGGGTTGATTTTACTAGTTTTTCCATCCAAATTGAAAGTTGGCTAGGTGGTGTAGAAGGGGATGATCTTTGAAGAAGTTGTGGATGACGGACGGACGGACGGACGGAAGGACGACGGACATCCAACCTCGTTCTCAGGTTAGCTAAAAATTAAAAGTTATGGACCATTCACTGAAATCATCAGGTTACATTGTATCATAAATTGTGTTAATTTGGTTTCAGCGTCTTCCTCAACATTTTTTTCAGTCCTACAAATGTATCTATTTGCTCACTTTTATAGTGCTGCCCCACTGGAATATTATGCCGTAGACATGTGACATGATACCCTCCCCCGTTACTGACATAGGCGGCTGACCAGCGCTAGAACCACCTCTTAATGCTGAGAGTCAAGCAATGAAGCTGCTAGTTCCATTTTTACGTCTTTGGAATGACGCGACCAGGAGGGAGAGAACCCACGATCTCCTGCAATCGAAGCGGACACTCTACCACTAGTCAACTAAGACGGTGTTTTATACTTTATGTTTATTATTGTGTATCTGAATGCTTGTTCAACAATGTCTCTCAAATCTCTAACCTGTCACTTGTAATTACCCAATTATTTTCAGCGTACTACTAATAAGAAATATTTAACATACTCATGTATCATAAATTGGTTTCGTCAACGCATCTGTTAACAACAGACTGCTAAAAATATCATATTGGCATCTATTTGTCTGGTAGTTGTGGAATTTTATTCAAATAACATATTCCGAGTCTGATGGTTTATCAGTGTGTGGGGTCTACATGGCTTGAAATAGAGACATGTGCTATTCACTATGGAAATGCCTCTTACACGATCCTGAAGTACAATGCAATACTGGTACTTATGAACAGACAGTGAAATTTGAAAGATATTTCATTTTTAATTTGTGGTATATACTTGGCACTCCCAATGACAGATGATATTTCATTAAGCATCCTTTTAATAAGGTTTTGTATCACTTGTTTTTAATTACAACCATATATTACAAAAATGATACCGATCTTTTCGATAAATGAAATTTATATTAATAAAGTTCTATCTTTAGAAATGCGACTTTGTTCTCTGTAATGAGCGGAGGTTTTGTTTCATGCAAACATCTCTGCAGGCAAATCAAAGGTCTGGTGGTTTATCTAAGTAATAGATCAGACAACGGGAGAAGATTTTTATCTTCCCTTTATTGGAAAATAAATGATGTACATTTCTAGTGATTTATGAATATCGGAACGAATGCATTTTGGATATCTATCTTAGTAACAGTCATGGATATGCCAAGCGGAATATATATTACATGACACATATAAAACGCAGGTCCACATTTTGTGCAATATCACCGGTCTATATTCAACACATAATTTCTGGGCTTATAATTAAAAGAATGAGTCTAAATTTTAAAAAAAATTAATTTCTTATGTAATTCAATAAAACTCTTATTGGACGGCTTGCCGATCAAATGGTGTATATAATATATATATCATATATATATATATATATATATATATATATATATATATAATAATATATATATATATCGGGCATCATGGATGTAATAACAGAAAATGATTTGTGTGTTGTTTAGGGTAAAATAATGTAGAAATAACGCATGATTTTTCATGTTAAAACATAATGCAAAATCCCGAGAAAATGGTTGGTGAGGGAATCTTAAGATGTTATAACGTGTTAATATTATTCTAGCATAAAACGTGTAAAACAAATAAATGAAAACATTGTCCCTCAATGTCATAAAATTTCCATGAAATGCACGTGCATGTCTGTGCTGTTTTATCGCGTTGACGTAATTTCCTATTGAATGATCCGTTTTGGGGTCGCGCACGGAACGCGCATATATTAAAAGGTGTTTTAACTGCTCGTGAGTGCAGAAATCTCTCTTTTAAAACACACTTTAAATCTCCTGTTTAACACCACAGAAAAGTGGCAAGAGCAGCAGTTTTTATGCTAGAATACCATATTATGACCTTTTTCGGGATTCTACATAAACAATTATTCTCTGTGACAAGCATACCCACTGTGGCATCAATGATTTAGACTCGCTGACCTGTGAGTAGGTAGTATCATTTTGAAGCCATATGATTGTTTGCATGATTGTATACCTATAATTTGTATGCACATATCGAGGGCTCAACGCGAAACTAGTCTAAGTGTATATAGAAATAGAAGCAGATAGACTAGTTTCGCGTTGAGCCCTCGATATTATGTAGTGATAAACACGAAAGCAAAGCTAACTGTTCTATCACTTAAACCTATTCCGTGGACCATCGTCTATGCGGGAAAAAAAGTTATCATGTCAATGTACATGCTTTATGCTGATATTATATTCCAAAACACTGTATGCTGGAAAAGCTGCTAATGGCGGATACTGTGACACCTTCGTCTTCCTTTTAAATAAATCATTTGCCTTTTATATTTTGATATTTTACACGTTCTTACAGCTGGAAAAAAATCAAGACCCCAGTTGCCCCTCTGTGCATTATTTCGTCACGAGCGGGCACCTGGGTAGAACCACCGACCTTCCGTAAGCCAGCTGGACGGCTTCCTCATATGAAGAATTCAACGCCCCGGTTGAGGCTTGAACCCACATCGATGAGGGGCAAGTGATTTGAGGCCAGCGACCTTAACCACTCGGTCACTGAGGTCCCCTCTCACTTAAAACTATTTCGTGGGCATCGAATATGCGGTACAGAAAGTCTTCATGTAATGTACTTGCTTTATGCTGTCAAGCTTTTTAGGTATTCCGTCACTGTATGCTGGAAAAGCTGTTGACGAAGGATATTGTCAGGCATTATGCTTCCTTGTAAATATACCAGTTGCCATTTATGTTTTGATATTTTACATGTTCTTACAGCTGGAAAAAAAATCAAGACATTATTATTATAAACTTGTCATATAAACAGTTTATTGTATCGTTTTACAACACCCTTGAGAAACTTTGCATGTTATCTTTGTTAAACCCATTACTATGTATCAAAGCTCATAATTCGTTTGAATATTGTTTATTTATAGAAATAAGCTTCTCGAAAGAAGTAAAAGAAGGGTTTACGTTTCTGTGAAATTTACAGTTCAGCAGGCTGTATATCTTCCGTAGATAAACTAGTGTCATGTCGGTATATTTAAAAGAAGAAAACGTTCTTCTTTTCGCTGCAGATTAAGTTTGGCATTAGTTTCATAATACGAAAACTATTCCTGTTCTGAATTACTGATATCCGTACGGGAAGGCGAGGTTCCATTAAGTATTTTTAAAAAGGTTTTTGTCATTACTTTATTAAAACAAGCACTTATCTCACATACAATATGTATAGTGCTTTAGGGTATAGCGGATAACTAACTAATTTTTCCTTCATTCCAACTCAAAGAAATGAAATTTAGTAGTTTTTTTCTGTATATCTGACAGAAAACAGGTTTTCTTTTCAAAACATTCAGCTTTTAATAGAAATTCATGTGTTTTATTTTCTTCCCGCCATTGTTTACATATGCGCTGATTTAGGGTGTACAGGATAGCTTTGGTCATTCAAAAGTTTTTCATTTATTAGTTTAAAATCCACATCTAAACAAAACTCCTCAAGATTTTTTACTATGAATTAGAATAATTATGTATTCTGTTTTCAAAAACATTGAAGCTTTTTAAATTTCTAGAGAAGATCTATCATTTTACATACACACTAGTCAGTAAAGAATAGCCTCGATTTTCATTTGATGACATATGGAAAATAACACAACAAGCAAACATTTAAAATATACGTCAGAATGTCTGTCTGCATGCCAATAAAAGAATGATTTGAAAATTTATACAAAAATTCAAGTATAAATACAAAATTTATCAACCTATCCTCTATACCCTAAAATCCGCACTGTATCAAATACAGTATTAAACTATTAAATACTACTAGAGTCTATTACATCTAAGACGCGTCATGCAAATCTGCAGGCAAGTCAAAATGCTGGTGGTTTAATCAAACAAGTAATAGATCAGACAAAGAGAGAAGATTTTTGTCTAGGCTATTACACCACTGTTTTATTGGAATATAAATGATTTATGTTTAAAAGTGATTTATTGAATATCAGGAGAAATTCATTTACGATATATATATATAGATCTATATAGCATACAGTCACATTAGGGATAAATGTCAAGTGGAAGTATTATTTATATCGGGCATCATTCATGTAACATAACATAGAATAACACTGGGATGAACGTTATCGTGGCGGGTTTGCGGGTTTATCCCGCAGTGTAGAAGTTTATAGTTTATTACTTCCCTTTATTTATAAAAGTAGCATAACGACTGATATTTTTATGTAAAATTTCTTTTTAATATTTAGATATATATTTGAGGTTATATTTGTACCTTTACTACACCATTAGTAAAATAATAACAGAGTTTTGGAAACATAACAAACTGTTTTAATTGTTGATTAAATATTGCTATATAAAGAATTTGTAAAAGTATATAATCACGGACATTGAGTGGTCACAATTTGTATTACGCTCACCTGAGTTATAATACTTAGTGCAAATTTTGAAGTTCCGCCTTATTTCGGTGGACAAACTTATCATGTCACATTAACCCAATATAGAGCAAAATGACTGTTATTCTTGTATATCCGAGAATACAATATATGAATAGACGTCAGCATAGGAGATGTACACGAAGATGAAACGAATTTGGGTATCATCGTCCGACGTCTGTTTACACTGAAGAGGTCAATTTTTTCCCAGTCTAAGTGAAACTCAGTCTGAATGTTTGGACGAATAAAATCTCGAATATGGAGAACATATTTATGAAGTGTATTGTTGCATGTTATGTTACTATGTATGTATCTGGAAAAGCTGCCTATGTTTCATTGTGTTAAACATTAAGTTATTGTACACTTATCTGAAAAAGTTGCTTACCACGGATGTTGCGGACATTATGCTACTAAGTACTTACACGCCCGGTAATTGTTACAATGCACTTATGCAGATGAGCTGCTTACCATGGATATTGTTGGACGTTATGTTATTATTATGTTATTATGCACTTATCTGGAAAAGTTGCTAACGAAGCTTATTGTTAAATATTATGTTATAATGCACTTATAATTGCAATTATCTAGACGGTTATTGTTGGACATTATGTTATTATGCACTTATCTGGAAAATTTGCTTACGATGAATATTGTTGGGCATTATGTTGTTTATGAGTGAGTTAAATTATTTCTACGCTGCCCATGTTGATGCTTTACATATATAATATGCCCTGTAACAAAAAGATCAAAACATCAAATTCTAAACATTTTACTATAAATTGTACACTTTTCTTTGAAAATACACTGTACACATCAATCCAATAAAAATCTGAATAAACTGATAATAAAAGTAAAAGATCGCAGTCAATCTGGAAAGAAAACGCATTAAATTATCATTTATATGGAAATTCTCTAAACAATACAAACACTGAAACAGAATTTACAAATAGATGAGGTCACTGACTGCCACCAAGCATCGAAGGGAACGATTCCCACAAAAAAAGACTGATAAGTAGCATAAAATGTATATGATTAAATCATGATTTATTTAAACCATCAGATGAGTCGTTCTGAAAATTACAAATAAATGTATATTATTTACTGAAGCACCATATATATGTTAATTTCCACCAAAACGGAAATTTACAACATACCATCTTGTGAGTGCTGTAACACATTCTGATATGTTCGTAAAATCTTAAGGTTCTTAGTTCTATAATCATAATTAACAATAATAGATAATAAATAATAATAATAATAATAAATAATGATATGATGATAATAATAGCAATAATTTAATAATAATAATAATTATTATTGTTAAGCTTCTGTCACATTCAAACTACCAATGGTTTAGACAAAAGCTTGAAGGAAATATGTCAACAGCAGTTAACCGGGGTTTAACTGACAAATTTTTAATATCATTTGCTGGCGGCAAGTGATTCTGCCTTTGCGACCAGTGCAGAACAAGATCAGCCAGCACGTCCGTGCAGGCTGACAATGGTCTGCACTGTTCGCTATGCAGTCAGTAAATTTTCAGTGAACACCCTTTGAATAATAAATGATATTGCCCAAACTGAATGTTGGACCAGTCCATTTTAGAAATATGGTTATCGAAAAGATATTAAAATTCTACAGCTCATTATTTGAGTGTTTAAACTTGCATATGTATTGTGACATTATTGAATAGTGAACCAAGCCGACGTTCAAGAAAATCGGCATTTATTCCACATCGAGTGTGCGTTAATTCACTTCTGCCCATGCACATTCGAGTGAACCTGACATGTTTCTATAAAAAAATGAAAGGAATTACATTGATACATGTAATACAGTTGCAAGGGATTGAGTGAGTTTCTTCGAGATAACGGAAATTCGACTTAAAAAGATATTTTGTGCTTGTGTTTTCGGGACAGGACTTGAAAATGTCTTCGAGATAGCCGGAATTTTGAGATAAGCGAGTCCGAGATATCGAGTTTCAACTTTTTTTTAAAATCAATTATGCGTTAATCGTATCAGATATGTTTGTATTTGATAGACCATTTATTTGAATAATTATATTTGCTTAAAATATTAGAATGCTAAAACGAATGCTATGCTTACGTTTTGTGTTCGTGGAAGGGGAAACGTGTTTCGTGTTGATTTTCGTGCAAATTGATTTTTTTTATTATAAATAATTTAAAATGCACACTAGCGTTCGTGGGCCACATCATGTTTAATCATTCCCTAACTCCTTAAAGGTGCACAGGTGTAAAATATTTTGGTGAAACGAGTTTCAATTTGTATGAGCAGTGAGAACAGCACAGGATATTACAAGCCTTAGTAATATATATGCACTGCAACACAAGTGTTTGTTGCTCTGTTGCAATGAAAATAAAGCTTCTGTATTAAGACTATGAACTAAACTTTGGCAGGGATTCTTTGCCTAATCAGTTCGTTGCGTAATCGGTTAAGTAGTTAGTGCTGGATGACGGCTTCAATTTAGTAAAATTCCTCAATCATTTACAAAATTACAATCATCAGTATACTGCCGTGATTATGAGAGAGTTATACTCATAAGGCTGTCCCTGGTCTTTCTCATTTGCTTAGCGACAAATCAAATGTATCTCCGTTTAGCTTATGCTATGCTCTTTCCAACGATACCTTTTACAATAAAATGCACACATGCGTTCGGGGCCACATCATGTTAAATATAGCAAATTATGGTCAAAGTACGTTTTCTGAACAGAAGAGATTGGTTTTTACATATGTATTTGCATTTAATTTTTTATTTATTATGTTTAAAGAACTAAGAATTTCTACGAATAAATAATTGCTGTATAATATAACAAGAGGGTCATGATGACCCTGGATCGCTCACCTGAGTAATATGAGCTATATGTTTCAAATGTCAAACTGATGACAAAATATTAAGAAAGTCAGTAGATCACATTCATGGTCAATGAAATTCAGTTTTACGGTTTGTGTGCAAAACTGTGTATGTCATCAAAATTTCAAGGCTGTATCTTAAAAAAAACAACAAGGAAGTAGGTCAGTAGGTCAAGATCACAGTCAAGTGACATCATATTACTTGGGGTCATCGGACGGACGACGGACATCAAGCGGTCACAATAGCTCACTTGTCACTTCAAAAAAGTTATTTAAAATAATTTTAAAAAAGACCATGACTTTAATAACAAGAACGAAGCTCAATGGAGATGCAAAATGTAATAAGTGAAGAATCTGACAGGCAGGCATATTCCCTACTGCCATATGATTTTTAAAAGAAGAGACTGATCAGTAATTTTTCAAGACAAAAAGTATGACTTCTGCACTCTGAACTTCTTTTTATTGTCATCTATCAACTTTCATTAAATTCAAGTTGTTGCAGGTATTGTGCAGACAAAAAGGAGAGAAATTAGGTATACACGGGAGAAATATTAAAAAAAAATAGTTTTCCGAAAGTCAAAGTGGTTTGTAGTGATGGGATTTTGTGTTATCAGAAGAGGTAAAGGAATGGAGGGATTGATATTTAAAGAGTATGAGAAAAAAAACCTCAAGAATTTGAAAGAAAAAGGAGCATGTAAATTATTATTTGACTTATGATTTAACACAGGGGAAGAAAAATGTTGTGATCAACACCTTCGACCTTCAAGTGTGGCCTTGACCTTTGACCAAGTGACCTGGATTAAGCACATTTTTGTCATCCTGATATGGTTAACAAGTGAAGCAAATTTCAAGAGAGTCATTGCAGTGGTGAAGAAGACATTGAATCGTTTTCTAAATATAAGTATTTTTGTGTTCCAGTTTCCATTTTTATCTTTTAAAAGAACATGCACAGAGTAATTAATTCAGTGGCGAAAAAGGCATGTTCAGTCATTACTTCAAAGAAAATTGAAAATTAAAATGCAGTTAGAGTCTGCCAATTCCTGTAAACAAAAACTAATCTACCAACATTTTGTGTAATTGCAGACATCTCGGCTCTAAAGTAGTTCCAGTGCGCATTGATTCCTAATGGAGACTTTCAAGTTTATTCATTAGAACACCGCAGAAAAGCCAAAATGGCGGCATAAATCTAAATAACCATTAAAGCTTAATTGATATTTCTGGTTTTGCAACAATTACTTCACTGAGTAGCGAAATATCAGACTGAAGTTTCATTAAGATTTACATCTTTCGGGAAGATAAAAAAGTTTTTCAGTTCAGGTTTTTATTTCAGAACATCATTTTTTTTGTCAATAATTAAATTTTGAAAAATGGTAGTTTGTTTCAGAAATTTCATGTTCTAACAGCAAAACTGTAGATATAACTTAAATGTATAAGTGCGGTTTATATTAATATTTCTGTACTAAACAAACATACAAAAAGGTGATCAAAGAAGTTTTATAAAAGAGTTCAATACAGCCTTA
This sequence comes from Mercenaria mercenaria, assembly GCF_021730395.1. Taxonomy (NCBI): domain Eukaryota; kingdom Metazoa; phylum Mollusca; class Bivalvia; order Venerida; family Veneridae; genus Mercenaria; species Mercenaria mercenaria. The sequence goes on from NC_069362.1 coordinate 63,649,017, forward strand.
AACTATACTGAGCTAAGCTGTACATTTTTACTTCGAGAATTTCATCTTATAAATGCTCATTTGTTACGATAAGGGAAAGATAATAACAGCAGACAAGATTGCTGTCTAGTCTTTGACATTGTTATATTTATTAGAATATAAATTATTCATATTTTCGGATGGCGTATCGAATTTCGAGACAGTGCCTTTATAATATACATCTTGATGTCAACCAGAGTTTGAGATATATGCCATAAAGTGTCTCGATCCAGCATCACTAGCATTTCTCTTTTTTGTTTCTGTTGGGTTTAACGTCACACTGACACAATTATTGGTCATATTGCGACTCGAGCTTTTGATCCCTTGTTGCCCCGCGGCACAGGCGGACAACTGGGTAGAACCAAAAACCTTCCGTAAGCCAGCTAGATGGCTTCCTCACATGAAGAATTTTACGACCCCAAGCGAGGTTTGAACCCACATCGGTGAAGAGCATATGATTTGAAGGCTCCGCCCTGAACCACGATTTAAAGAAAATATGGATAAAATAGTTCATGATAATTATCCCTTTATTAAAATATTATAACCCGCAATTGAAGTACCATCATTTTCTAATGAGTCAGCATATTTCAGAGACGTATACTGTGTGCTGATAGCTGTAGATATATATTTTATAAACTTATCCCTCATGAAATATCGAATTTTTCCCTAGCGGATCTTCGCAACATCCAAAAACACCCATTGAATTAGAACTGCTTGATCATTGATAAAGCAGTAGCATTGTTCATGAATGGGACTATTTTGTGTAGCACATGAACATCCTTTTGGCATGATTATGAGTAAAGATGCTATATGATTGTCAGAAATACACTTGTAACTTTGGTAGCGGGGTAAACCCGCAACCAAAAATCCTTTCCGAGATAACAAAATCATCTGGAGAACATCGGAAGTAACTTAATTAAATTCAAATGTCGTTACTTTCTTTCGTGATTTGTAACTAATTCCATGGCGTATAATTTTACAAATCTTTTTCGCGCTTTAGAGACAAATTTTTTGCCTTCAGCAGAACTTTAACTGCCGAAAGTTAGGATGTTAACTTATTGTGCGCAACATCCACCTGACTATAAACTTAATTTGTACAAATAATTTGAGAAACATTTATCATTATTAACTAATTATGATCTACAAGTTGTAATATGGTGTGCTTTTGTGACACTCAAAGCATTGGACCACATTCGTAACAGATCGCATTTGTAACATGTTTACAAATGCGATCGCATATGTAACAGATGTTACAAATGAGATCGCATATGTAACAGAAATCAAGCACATTTGTAACAATTTTTGAGACAAATGTGATCGATGCCGATTTTTGATGTGACATATGATCACATTTGTCCCATGTCATTTTCAATCGGAAAAATGAACAAAAAATTGCATTTTTACATCTGAAACACATTTGTAACATGTTTTAGCTCACTTGTACGAAGTGACAAAGTAACATATTGTGACCATCCTTTGTACGTCGTCCGACCGTCCGTCCGTTTACATTTTTCTTATGAATACGATAGAAACAACATTTATTATTTGATTTTGACAAAACTTGCACAGAACTTGTATATATCTATGATATCCCGGTTCCTTTGAAAAACAAACCATATCACCTTATTCGTCTTGGAGTTATGGCCCCAAAGATGGCAACAATTACTGATTTTAGCCTTGTGAACGCGATAGAGACCATATTTTTTGTTTATTTTGACTAAACTTGCACACAACTTATATATCTATAAGATCTCGGTTCCTTTCAAAAATAACCGTATTGCACCATTTGACTTGGAGTAACGGCCCCTCAATTGGCAAAAAAAAAATGCTGATTTTATCCTTGTCAACACATGGAGACTACACTTATTATTTGAATATTATTAATTTTATGAAGGATCTTACTCCCTTTAAGAACAGCCATATCGCGCCATTTGTCTCAGAGTTATGGCTAAAATGGCAAAATTTGCTTGTTTTAGTCTTGTGAACACAATAGAGACCATATTTCTTATTTCATTTTGACCAAACTTGTATAGAAGTTATATATCTTTAACATCTCGGTTTCTTGCAAAACCAAGCTGTATAGCACCATTTGACCTGGAGTTATGGCCCCTAAAATGCCAAAATTTGCTGACTTTAGCATTGTTAACATGACATAGATCATATTTATTATTTGATTTTGACCAAACTTGCATTGAAATTATATATCATGAAGATCTTGCTTTTTTTCCCTCGAGGAGTAGCTACATCACGCTATTTGTCTTAAAGTTATGGCCCCTGAAATGGCAAAAATCGCAGATTTAATAACAGGTATAGTGTAGTATTACTCATATGAGCGATAGTGGGCCATGACGACCCTCTTGTTGATTATAGGGATATTTCCGGTCAGGTTAATATCTTGGTACTGGTTATCTGGCAATTAAACTTGGCAAGAATACCGTTATCATGACTGGTCTGTTCATAGTAGCATAGGACTACATGTACATGTCACTATCGGTTTTGGTTTGTAAGATTTCATTTTTACTAAATGCATGAATATATGAATATGTATGATTAAAGGGGAAGATGCACACCACATGCAATCCCTGTTCAACTTTTATAATCGGCAAATCGCTGGTTGTATCGCTTCAACAACAAATAAAATGCACTAAAACCAAAATCTATGCAGTCTCAACTAACATAGAAATTCTTGTAAAAGCTTGTTTCCGTAGAACACCAGGTATATATACATTTATGTATACTTTAAATTAGTGGCGAGCTTGATTATTCGAAGACTGCTCATGGCTATTGTTCTGATCCTGATGTCTACGGCGTCCGAGGGTTCGCTTCAAGATAGGTTTTTCGTTTTCGATTTGTTTATCTTTGTCAATTCGCATTGCTTTAAACATAAAAAAATATACTGACTACAATGGATGCATCAAATGAAATATGTCCCATTTAAATCCCTGACGTGAACTTTATTGGATTATATTTAATAAGAGAGTTTTCTTGCCATGCCTGGTGTCTGCATTCGTATGGAAATACTCTTATTTTGTATCTCTATAGGAGCGGCACAAGTAACTCCATCGGTGAGGGTGGTGCAGTGGATAGTTTTGCAGATACGAAACCGGCGGAGCGGGTTGAATTCCCAGTCAGGGCCGGAATTTCCAGAGATAATGTGTCTCTCATCCACCCAGTTAAGACTTTACGTGTATCGGTGCGTTTTACCAGACCCGTAAACGAACGTATGAGTGTAAACTCGTATATGAGCCAGGGTATAATTTCAGTTGAAATTAATGGGAAGAACAATCGGCTAGAGTGTCGAGGGACGCACGTTCGGGACCGGGTGAAAACTACTCGTATCTGTTGGGATTTTCTTCTATCGGTGCTGTTACTAACATAAAGATACTGTTGTACTGATTTTGATATTATTGGCATTTTTATCATCATTATCATCATCATCATCATCGTCATCATAATCATCAGCACTTGTCCGTTGAAATGATAATAAAATTGAGCCACGTCACAAGAAAATTGGCATTCGGACATTTTCGTCAATTTCCGGAAAGTCTGTATTTAGGCTGACCTGTGCATTTATGCATCTGCATTAGGGTCAGAAAATTTCATATTCAGGTAAAATAAGCCTTCTTTGAAATAACAACGAACGGTGTAGGCCATGATCAGACTGCGCGGAATCGCAGGCTGGTCTGCGTCCACACTGGTTGCTAGGCCTCGAAGATTCCCGAAGGCCCATTTTCTCATGATGCGGCTCAAATAATTTTATGACCTCATTGACGTCGACGACGACGACGACGACGCTAACTTGTGATGGTGCTTATGGCAGTCATTTAATGATGTTGCGATGACAACCAACTGATTGTACATTTGCCGTATAAAACTCAACATGATACATATGTGCTTCTCATGTCAACCCCCATGTTGGACAAAAACATTCGTAACACATTTTACCTGTTACGAATGCGATCGCATACGTACAAAATCTGTTACAAATGCGATCTGTTACGAATGTGGTCCTACAAAGCATAACCTCTGTTACAAGTGCACGTGAAGTTCGTGTTGTAATCCAAGTAAATTCAAAATCCATCTGTGTACAAAAATCAAATGTAAATAAATATGAAAGTCTATTACAGACTCCTGAATCAACATTTCTTCATAATTGCCCAACATTTATCTAACTGTACAGAAAAAGCTATATGATATTTTTACAATGTCTTGTTATGTTGATATTTAAATTCAGAGATAAAGATACAGAACGATAATTTTTGTAAGATTTCAATTTTTGCACAAGCTTAAAGGTTAAAGAAAATAGACTAGAAAAAAATACAACAATAAAATCTGTTAATATTCGCGAATAACTCAAGTTAGTTCTTAATATACGTACTTAAGGCTACTTCGGTTGAACAAGTACACGCCAAAAATCTAAGGATATATGATTAATTGTAGTTATTGACCTCAGTTCATGCGAATTATAACTGATTTTCTGAAGTAATGTATAATTTCAGACTCTTTGCCTCGAGAGTTAATCGATTCCGTATATACAAAATACATTCAAACGGATAAACTGTAGCATAACAGAATGCATGCATAAAACAAAAGGTCAAATCAAAAAGCTAAACTAATATTTCCAGTTTAAATGAAATTATTACAGAGATGGCTTCCAGTATCAAATTGAGATGTTTATTCAGATTCTCTATTTCTCCAGTAGAGTTAGCGGTTTACAGTTTCTAAATCAACTCAGAACGGTACTTCTGGTGCAAGAAAATAGCTATAAAAATGCCAGGTAAAATTGTGTTTCATCAAACGTTATTAAGACAGAACCCCCCCCCCCCCCCCCCCCCCCCCCCCCCCCCCAAGTAATTCAATGATAAAACAAATGTTCAACAGTTGACGCTAACCTAAGATTCAATTGAATCACTGCGTATAACAGCCTCCCGCTTTAGTCTTTTAAAATGAAGGTCACAAATCACAAAATGCAACATCATCCAGACAATATCTGATTATTTGTTTACTCCGCTGCAGCCATTTAAAATACATGTTACAATGTGGATTTTTTTTCAAATCACCAATTGCAATATCATCTAGACAATACATTAATTATTTGCTTTAAAATGAAGGTCACGATGTGCATTTTTAAATCACCAATAGCAATATTTTTAGACAATACATTGATCATTTGCTCTGATATAGCCACTTAAAATGAAGGTCACAAAGTGTATTTTTAAACCACCAATAGCAATATTGTCTAGACAATACATTAATCATTTGCTCCGATATAGCCACTTAAAATGAAGGTCACGAGGTGTATTTTTAAATCACCAATAGCAATATTATCTAGACAATACATTAATCATTTGCTCCGATATAGCCACTTAAAATGAAGGTCACAAGGTGTATTTTAAAACCACCAATATGAATACCATCTAGACAATACATGAATCATTTGCTTGCATGTTTCTCCTGGCGATTTATTGATATATTTTAAGGGATGTAATCATGTGACGCTAAGTTAGTATTATGGCGTTCTTAAAATTTTATATCCATCATCAAGATCATGTCTGTTTAGACACATATCTCAAAATACTTTCAAATGTTACCTTATTTTATAGTGCATGCAATTCCGGAGTTAATTTCATTCTTAGACATCTGCTCTGTTGATAAGCTGCTAAGTTAGTGTAATAGCCCATATCTGTATACGCATGTACACTCAAGGTAAAATAGAAAAAGTGGAAATTCCACAGGTTGCTCTACACGACAAAAAAATGAAAATGTTGCAGGCTCGGTTTTATTGAGCCTGTTCATGGACGGTAAAAAATCTTGTAGGAAAAAATGAAGGTACAGCAATTGTTGATAAACATGTGTTGGGTAATTTGACCGCCGAATGATTACATCTGCGGATGTCTCTAAATTATATTCTGGTACTTAAAACATTTGTTTATGCTGAATTCTGTTAACCCGGGGCTACAGGGGGTGGAAGCTAGCATCCATTTCCACTACCGTCTAGGAACAGGCTCAATGAAACCGAGCTTGCAACATTTTCGTTTTTGACGTGTTGAGCTACCTGTGGAGTTTCCACTTTTTGTATTGAAATATCTATAAAGCAAGCCTTTCGGGTTATGTACTAAAGCGAAACGTTCCTTAGACAAATGCGACAAACATTGATTATAGTCCTAAAGAGGAAAGTCGAACACGGGTCATATAATGTACAAACAAAGAAGCTTTATGACTGGTACAGTTACCAAATACAGCACTATTCGTTATAAAAAGATTAGATGTCGTATTTATCGTCAGTCTGAATGATCCTGTCCATTTTATCAATAGTGTTACAGACCAATTATCAACAGTACGTTTTTAATCAAATCGTATTAATTAACGCATAGTGTGCTGTTACAACTCTCTGAAGTGTCATTAGCATATGAACAGTTCGCTAGGCACTTGCTGTCATGTTTCTGATGACCGGCAATTTGTCTGTGAGAAATAATAGAGACAGAAACTAGTCTGTTACATCATTGCTTTATTGGAAAATGTATTGTTCGTGGTTCTAGTGATCTACAGAAAATTGACGGCTTGACATTTTTAGCTCGACTATTCAAAGAATAGTAGAGCTATTGGACTCACCCATGCGTCGGCGTCGGCGTCGGCGTCCCGATTTGGTTAAGGTTTTGTATGTAAGCTGGTATCTCAGTAACCACTTGTGGGAATGGATTGAAACTCCACACACTTATTCACTATGATAAACTGACCTATACTGCACAGGTTCCATAACTCTATTTTGCTTTTTTACAAAATTATGCCCCTTTTTCAACTTAGAAATTCTTGGTTAAGGTTTTGTATGTAAGCTGGTATCTCAGTAACCACTTGTGAGAATGGATTGAAACTTCACACACTTATTCACTGTGATAAACTGACCTACATTGCACAGGTACCATAACTCTATTTTGCATTTTTACAAAATTATGTCCCCTTTTTGACTTAGAAATTCTTGGTTAAGGTTTTGTATGTAAGCTGGTATCTCGGTAACCAGTTGTGGGAATGGATTGAAACTTCACACACTTGTTCACTGTCATGATCTGACATGCACTGTGTAGGTCCCTTAACTCTACTTTGCTTTTTTTTCAAAATTATGCCCCTTTTATCGACTTAGCAGTTTTTGGTTAAGTTTTTGTATGTAAGCTGGTATTTCAGTATCCACTTATGTGAAAGGATTGAAACTTTAGCACTTGTTCACTTTATGAGCTGATAAGCTCTGTGAAGGTTCCATAACCCTTTTTCCCATTTTTACAAAATTATGCCCCTTTTATCGACTTTTGTATTCATTCAATTGACAAAGCTGTTGAATAGTCGAGCGTTGCTGTCCTCCGACAGCTCTTGTTTAATTATCTTAGTCGCTCTCGGTGATATACGTTTTTCGGAATAGTGTACGTTTTGAGCATTTTTACAATAGCGGCGGGCAATCATTATGGTTTAAATGTAAAGAGCCTGGTCTCCTTTAGACAAACCTGGTGTTCCATGCGAAAAAATAATTCGCAGGTTGGATTTTTTTTGTTAGGTTTTATCGTATCACCGATACAATTGTATGTCATATGTCAATTTTCCAGCTTTTAATGGCGGAGGAAGACCCTAGGTGCCCCTACGGGCATAATCTTATGACGGGCCGGCACCTGGTTTGAACCGTCGTCCTTCCCTAAGCCAGTTGGATAGCTTCCACACATGAAGAATCCCTCGCCCCAAGTTAGGCTCGAACCGTTATCAGTGATGGGCAACTGATCTGACATAAACTTGGGGAAAATACTTACTCTCCATGTGTGTACGTCCAATGACTGGCCAAATATATATTTCATCAGCAGATTTAACAGGCGGGAAACGGTCACACTTTATATGTAAGTTTACAGTTTATTTATTGAAAGATATGCAAAAGACAGTCTAATGAATAAATATAAAAGTAAAAAAGTAGCATAATTTTCTTAAAATCATCGGCAAACTAGAGATATGACATCTGTGCAATACATGTCAGATCATCACTTTGAATAAGTATGTGAAGTTTCAAAATTCCGCTTTGTAGGTTCTTAGATACCAGCTTACGTACAAAAACAACATAAAATTACTAAGTCAACAAAAAGCATAATTTTGTAAAAATGCCAAAACAAAGTGATGGAACCTGTGCGATGCATGTCAGATCATGATATTCAAATGTGTAATGTTTCAATACATGCCAGATAGTTAGTACAGAGATGGTAGCGTACGGTCAAAAACTTAGATTAAAAATGGGACATAATTATGTAAAAATAAAAGCAAAAAAAAGAGTCTGGACCATCACAGTTGATAAGTGTGTAAAGTGTGTGAAGTTTCAATCCATTCCCGAAAATGATTTCTGAGAAACCAGCTTTAATAATAATAAAAAAACAACAACACATAAACACACACAACCAAATCTGCACGCTGATGCCGACGAATGGATGAGTGTAACAGCTCTATCTATTCTTCGAGTATGATCTGAACTGAATTTGAACCCATGATAACGTGCATGGGAGTCGAAGAGCTTACCACAGTGACACCATATCATCGCGTAGCTATTATACAGGTGAGTTCGTAAATTCTTTTAGGATACAAAAATATAAATTTATCGCGTAAAATAACGAAAATGCCCGAACATATTGGCGAAAATTAATGTTTAATGAGTGCCAAGTGAATACGGGTAATATGATTATTTCAATATTTGATTGCATCTTATCAAAGTAATTTAAATAGACAGAAGAAAACGAAAAATACTACATTAATAGAAAGCAATAATAGGAGAGGGCATGGCGATAAAGGTACCAAAGTACTAAAACAAAGCTCATTAAAACTGCTACACGTCATGCAATAAGCACCATTATATCCACATGTTTATGAAACCCACGATGAAACATGAGTATAAGAATAATGCTATTGTTGTTACAATAGTGGAATCATCATTTATTTGTGGACGTAACTGCGACCGTCAGCTCAATGAAACAATACAAAATGTACATACAATGTTTCCTAATATCGAATATAACATAAATTATCTTAATAGTAAACTTAATTTTGTTTCCCGGCACCTTGCATATTCTTCTACACTTTCATCTCCGCATTCGCAGGAAGTCTATAGACCTATCAGATTATATCCTTTGATAACCATTAACGTTTAAGTAGATCATTCAGAGTTGAGAGAATATTTTCTAAACAAAGACAGAAACGGATACAGGTTGACTTTATTCTTTTTCATAATAATAGCTTTCAGTTAAATTATTAAATGCATTTAGCTTTACAAATAAATGATAAAATATTTTGTCCAGACGCTGCACTGTGTACTTTAATGTTTGAAATAAATGTCATAAATGCAGCCTAAAAAGATACAGATAGGACACCTGTCAGCGCTTTTGTTAAAAGCTTTATGTTTGAATTGTGTTCTAATGATGCATTTCACATCGACAACACTCGTTTTGGTAATTGTATCGTTTTTACTGACATTTTAAAAGCCATAGCAAGCAGATTAATGTGCATCATGCATCTTTTCGATATATCATACGGCGCTATTAATATATAATTTAAGTGGTTAACAGGATAAAAACAATTATATGAAGCTACGCTGTACAATTCTATCAATACGAAGGAAAATGACATTGTATGGGATAAAAAGTGTGACACTCAATTTCTCTTCGCAATTTTTACCAATGCTTGCGCATCCACTTTTAAACTGTCTTTAATAATGGAAATAAGTTAATCATACAGAATCTTCATACAGAATTTTATAACAGGCATTTCCATAAAACAGGTTAACGTGTTATTAATAAAATCCCAAAATTACGCATACATTGAATAAAGCCCTAAATGCCCCACTGAAGATATTCTATGTGTCTTCTTCTTTAAAGGAAAGGTCATTAATATTATCATTTATATTTTTTGGGAAATGCTTTACGTCTCCTTTATAAATATATCAGAATAATTTTTAGATCTTGATGAAATAGAAATAGTAACGAAACTGATGCAGCAACAAGTAATGGAATTGGCGATTAACTCTTAAAAAGCTTGGCGCCAACTATGAATACTTTAAAGAATTCTGCTTGGTAACCTTATTTTGGTTTATTAAATGCACTTAAACACACCATACAAATAACAAAATATATAATCACTTTGATTAAACTTTTGTAGGTTTTATAGTCACACCGACACAATTAAGGTCATAAAGTGACTTTCTGTTGGCATTATTTTATCACAGGCGAGCACCAGGGTAGAACTATCAACCTTCCGTAAGCCACCTGGATAGCTTCCTCATTTGAAATAAATATTTTACACCCACTACGAGGTTTCGAACCCACATCAGCGACGGGAAAGTTATTCGAAGGCAGTGACCAAAACCGCTCGGCCACGGATGCCCAAATGTTTTATTACAAGTAATTCCATCAATATTCTTGCTGAAATGACATTTATTCCATACACACAAACAAAACAGAAACTGAACAGCCATGTAATGACATTTTATATGCAACACTGTTAGAAAGATGTCATTTTCTCCTAGATAAATTGGAACTCAACCCTTAAAACAGACAAATATTCTTCCCGATGTGTGATTCCAAAACTGTCAAATCGAATTATAACACATAAAGAGTGCTACAGAAAGTGACAAACGTCTACAGCAAAATTCTAAATTTACTGAAAGAAAACAAAATTTGACGAATTAAATGTTATATGTCAGATAAAACTGAACAATATAGGACATTCTGAAAGATGCTTGCCTCCCGGAATAGACATCGCTCTGGCAGTTGACACAGTACATCGAACTGCAACAAATAGAAGGAACATTGATCTATCTTGTTAACAGTAAATTAGAAAAAGGATAAAAAATAGATTGTTTAATATTCTACACTATATAAGTCATATTTCAGAGGTGGACTGGCTGTTTTCAGTTTTCTTACAATAAACGTTTATTTACATTTTAGTTACTATATTTCATAGCCTTCAGTTGTTTAAATTTAATTTTGCAGTGCCGTTTGTTAAATAATGTATAATGTCTCATACTTTTAGATTATGATTTTCTCTTCGAATCAGTATATTTATTTATTTTGTTTCTATAAGGTTTAGAGGTTAGCCGACACAATTTAGACCATATGGTGTCCTCTCTGGCTTTTGATGGTGGATGAAGTTCCCAGGTACCCCGCCTAGTATTGTGTCAGGCACGGGCGGCACCTGGGTAGAACCACTGATATGTAAGCCATCACGTTATGAATTCTACACCTCTGCGAGGTTTTGAAACTACATCTGAGGGGCAAGTGACTCGAACTCGGGGACCTTGAAGACCCACAACAGAATAACTGTATTCTTTTATGATTCCATGATGGTAATAATACATGATTTGCATGAAAAAAAAAAAATAGAAGTTCAAAATTGACGGTGGCATATATAAAGTCAAGACAATGTCTTTAATTCTTAATTTTTTACTGAATTAATGTAAAGTGTACAGAGTATCTGATGTACATGTATTTAGTTAAAGTTAGGCCACGCTTTGTTTCTGTATTGCATGATATTGTTTTTCGCTATTGTTGTAAAACTCCAAGGAAATTGATTGACTGTCCCTTGCTTAATAATAAAAAGATAGTTGTAAATTCAATGTAAGCGAAATATTCTTTCACGCAGTTTTTCAGTATGTTAGAAAAAAATCTTGTTCTAATACGCAAAAGTGTCAGCCAGTTCAGTGAAGTTTTAAAAAATACTGCAAATTACATGGGCATTGCAGAAGTGTTATAATGAACTAATATATCTTTAGCTGGGAACATTAATCATAATAAGAAATGTTTGTGAACTATTTCCATATTATCGCCAATATCAACTGAAAAAAACAACAACTTAATTAATATTAATTTTTGTCGATCACAAACCACAACAAATTGATGGTAGTGAGACTTTGACACAGACGACGCAGAGATATTCAGATATCATTCTACGAGTGGGAGAGAATGTATTCTTAAAGCCTCTTCAATATTTACATACACCTTTTCTTCATACCTAAAGCAAATATTTACTGTCAGTACAAGAGGAAAGCCTAGATGAGAATAATTATAAAGTTTTTGTCTTTTTGGTATAATTATTTACGCACAATTTGAGAGCTGGTGTTATCATCAGCAGCAAAAAAAAACATCAAATTATCTAGTTTAAGTATAAAATACTTCATACTATTTCACTTTTAATTAAAATTTTCAAATACATTTGAAAGCTAGTTTTACTGTTAAAGCAATTTTGTTTAGTACAGTAATAAATATTATTTTATCTGCAAACAAGCCGCATCGGAAGCATAGCAGCAGAGTCTTCGAGCACGGTAATTCGTGCTGTGCCAAACGAAAGACGTGAAAAATGGTTCTAGTTGCTACCTCGCATGTAGCTCAACTTTAAGAGCATTTATAGGATACAGAGCTACAAATTTATCGCGTAAACGCCCGAAAATATTGGCGAAGCTTAATGGATGTCAAGTGAATGCGAGTAATATGATTATTTCAATATCTGATTGCATCAAATCCAAGTAATCTAAATAGACAGAAGAAAGTGATAGTTAAGATTCCAGTCACCCTCTAACAATGACAGATACTAAGCAATAATAGGAGGACATATCGATTAAGGTTGTTCTAATGAATACCAATGAGAGCTGAACTAAAACAAAGATCATTAAGACTGGTACACATCTTGCAATAAACACCATTATATCCACCTGTTTATGAAACAGACACACCCATGATGAAAGATGAGTTTCAGAATGATGCTATTGTTGTTACAATAGTGGGATTATCATTCAGTTGTAGACGTAACTGCGACTTTGTTTCCCGGCACTATGCATATCCTTCGACATTTACTCCGCATTCGCAGGAAGTCTATAGACTTTTTACCTGATATTCTTTGATTACCATACAAGTTTAGGTAGATCGTTGGGAGTTGAGAGATTTTTTTATATAAACAATAGAAACGGATACAGGAAGCTCTATACGCATTGACTTTATTCAGCTTTGAGTTTAATTATTAAATGCATTTAACTTAACAAATAAATCATGCAACATTTTGTCTAGACTCTGCACTGTGTACTCATGTTTGAAATAAATGTCATAAAATGCAACCTGAAAAAATACAGATAGGACACCTGTCAGCGTTTTTGTTAAAAGCTATATGTATGAAATATCTTTTAATGATGCATTTCACATCGACCGCAATCTATTTAATAACTGTATCGTTTTTACTGACATTTTAAAAGCCATAGCAAGCATATTTATGTGCATCATGCATCTTTTCGATAGATTATATTGCGCTATTAGATGCGTATAGAAATCAAACATTAACGGAATTTTGAATTATCTGTGTCTGACTTGTAAATTTATTTGTATTGAGTGTAATACCAAATCTAGACGAAAAAGGCAGTGCACATCCAAGTGGAATGTCCAGGTTCCAAGAAACAAAATCCTATATAAGTGTATGAAAGGTAATGTATATAACGGATAAAACATATTAAGACAAGAGTAAAGTAAATAGATAACAAGAACAAAACACAGTTTGATACCGCCTTAGAGTTTAAACATGGTCACTGTGTACATAACCTCACTCATAATCCAAGCCATGTTCCAAACTTACAACCTGCCTGGTGAATACCTAACACTCGATGTCGTAACAAAAGTTAAAACAAATCCTTCGCCTTGCCTGGGATACAGGCAAACTTCTTTATGCAAGGAAGCCATCCAGCTGGCCTAGGGAAGGGTGGTGGTTCTACAAACGTCTGCCCATGCCTTAGATAATGTTTGGCGGGAAACATCTGGTCTTACCAAACTGTCAAAAGCTGGAAAACTCGTCATATGACTTTGCCGTGTTTGGAGTACCCTGTGCGTTCGGGAAATATACCCTTACCGTTTATTTTTCAGTGTGCCGGTATGACCCTCAACGCCACAATAACATATTTATTTTAAGGTACATTGTACAAATCTATCAATACGAGATAAACAAGAAAAATTACACTGTAAGGGATAAAAATGTCTCTTCAAAACTCAATTTTGGAATTTTCAATTCTCAACATATAGAACACGGAATTGCATCTGGTTCAAAACTTTCTCTAATAATGGAAATAAGTAACAAAATATATGATTATTTTGAATTAAATCTTGTTGGGTTTAAAGTCATACCGACAAAATTATGGTCATATGGCGACTTTTTAGTTTTTGCCGGAGGAGGATCTCTTGGAATTATTCTATCACAGGCGGGCACCTGTGTAGAACCACCAACCATCTGAAATATTTTACACCCAAAGCGAGGTTTCGAATCCACATCGTTACATCAGTTACTTTAACCACTCGACCACGAATGCCCCATATTTTTATTACAAGTAATTCAATCAGTATTATTGCTGAAATGACATTTATTTCATACATACAAAGCAGAAACAGAAACTGCAACACTGCTAATAAGGTAATAATGATAGATTTGCATAAAAAGAATTCTACAGCACTCGATCATTTGACCATCTAGAGTATTCAAGTAACCATATTCATGTTTGTATGTGACAAGTATTTGGAAGTATTTGGAAATAAATATTGTTTAAACCAAGTTTCGATAGCCTAAAACCTTTGGACCTTTCATTAATGTTTAAAATGATTTATCACCTTATTTCGTTATAAAAAGTTACATTTATCCTACAAGAATCGTATAAAAAATCTTCTATTTAAAGAAATATGCGTAAAGTAGCCCACGAATTAGTAAAACTTTTGGTAAGTTAATTTCTTTTATTTGCACACCACAGCTCAGTACCACGTACTTCCTGATAAGCCAGCATATTTCAGAGAAGTTTAATATCTGCAAGTAGTTACAGAGATTTGATATATGAATTGATTTTATCTCAAAGTACTGTCCCTTGTGGGTCTTCTCAACAGCACAAAAGAAAACAAAATTATTTGGATAACATCAGGTCGGTAGTAACTTACTCAAAATAATGCCTTCAGTTTCTTTCAAATTCCAATATCACTAGCATTTCACTTTTTCTTTTTTTTTTTTATTTGTTTCTGTGGGGTTTAACGTCACACTGACACAATTATTGGTCCTACTGCGACTCACAAGCTTTTGATGGTGGAGAAATACCCTAGTTGCTCCTCCGTTTATCATTTCATCACAGGCGGGAACCTTAGTAGAACCACTGACCTTCCGTAAGCTAGCTAGATGGCTTCCTCATATGAAGAATTCTATGACCCCAAGCAAGGTTCGAACCCACATCGGGGAAAAGCATGTGATTTGAAGGCTCCGCCCTTAACCACTCGACCATTCTAGCATTTCCGCGATTTAAGAAAATACATGATAATTTGCCCTTTATTAAAATGTTATGAACCGCAATTAAAGTGCTACCATTTTCTAATGAGTCGGCATATTTACTGTCTGCTGGTAGCTGTAGATATTTGTTATATAAAATTATCCCTCAAAGAAATATAGAAACACTTTCCCTTGCGGATCTTCGCAACATAAAAATAATCCTTTCTGAGATAATAAAATTACCTGGAGAATATCGAAAGTAACTTACTTAAATTCAAATGTCGTTTTTCTTCGCGATTTGTAACTAATTCCATGGCGTATTATTTTACAAATCTTTTTCGCACTTTAGAGACAAAATGTTTGCCTTCAGCAGAACTTCAGCTAGTTAAGTTATTGTGCGCATACAGCCACCTGATAAAACCCGGTTTAAACTTAATTTGTGCAATTATTTTGAGGAACATCTATCATTATTAATCATTTATGATCTATAATGTACTTTGGTGTTTTTATTGATACTCGAAGCATAACCTTTGTCACAAGTGCACGTGATTGTAATTCAAGTAAATTAAGAATCCATCTGTTTACAAAAAATTCAAATGTAAATAAATATGAAAACAAGTATGAATATCCCACAGGGAAAGCCACGTTCCAAAAACGCAGCCTCCCCAAAGGCACACACGATCAACACTTGCACACACACACACACACGCACGCACGCACGCACGCACACACAAAACTAGAGTTACTTTTGAGAAAAGCGCATATCTCCCACAACTGCCTAATCATCTAAATAGCAAGTCAGTCTTTATATACTGTTTACTCACTACAAATTTACCTTTGAAGAGTAAAAAAGCCGATTTTGGGTAATTCAAGGGCCATTATTCTGGAGTGCCTCAGACGATTTGGCTAGCTGATGAACCTGGCCAAGGAGTTATGATCAAAAACATTTTTTTTTTTTTTTTTTTTTTTTTTTTTTTGTTTGAGGCCCTTGGAGGGTAACCCCGTTTATTTTTTTTTTTTTACATAAGTCACAAAAACAACAGTGGTACAGAGGTAATTAATGTACATAAATATTTAACGATATGCATATTACTCCCCACTTAAAAGAAATTGTGTGACTAATAACATTTTAAAGTACAAATAATTCTAACTATTTCAGAACCTTTCGAAGTTGTTTAACGAGGCGTTACTTTTGATGAATCTAGAGCCCGTTCTTCCAAAAACTACTATATCCGTATTTTTTTGATTACAGAAGATTTTCTTTTCTAGTCTTATTCCAATGCCGAAAAAATCAAAATCCAAAGGAACAAGACCAAAAACGTGGGATGTGCTTGATAAGAGAGACAACTCTTGAGACCTTAAGTACTTTGTTAACTAAGGGAGACAAATGCTATTATTTATCCAAAATACCCCTGACTTACAATAAAGTTCAAAAAGAATAAAAGATTAAGATCAGGAGAGTATTGTGCATGTCAAAAAACAGCATATTACAGTTTGAAGTATTATTTCAAAACATGAATGTATCACATTAAAGAGTCATATTGTCAGTGCAGTGCAGTGGAGACCTACCTTAATTGGATAAGAGTACTAAGTCTTCATTGACAAGTAGGGTGGTGTAATTTCCCCAAATTGAATTAAATTTCAACATTTTATTGTCTTTTTTGGCATTATACAGTTCTGTTTTAATTAAGAGTTGTACTTGGCGTTTAAATAGCAAAGTGCTAGGAACTATATTTTTCATTTTACATCTATAAATGGTCCATTTTGCAGCTAGAATTATGTTTGTTATAGCTGTACTAAATGTTGTGTTTCCTAATATAATATCTACATTTGACCAATCTGGTACTATTGCAGGACACTTGGCTGT
Organism: Mercenaria mercenaria; assembly: GCF_021730395.1. Classification (NCBI taxonomy): domain Eukaryota; kingdom Metazoa; phylum Mollusca; class Bivalvia; order Venerida; family Veneridae; genus Mercenaria; species Mercenaria mercenaria. Next base: position 63,666,181 of record NC_069362.1, read on the forward strand.
TAACCACTCTTTTGCATTATGCCAGAAAGTTGAAGTTTCATGACAATCAATAAACAAATGTTTTAAAGTTTCTCTAGATGTGTTACAAAAACTACATAAATCATTTCTTATTCCCATTTTCTGTAATATACAATTAGTACCTAGTATTCTATGGTTAATTCTAAACTGTAGCCACTGTAACATAGGGTCTTTTGTAACAGAAAAGGGCAGTTTATATAAAGATTTCCAGTCAAGATTTGCAGCAGGGTTCAGCTCATCACACCATTTCCTCTTTGAGGTTGGAAAAACACTAGGGTTGCATAAAAAGTCATAAATATTTCTACATCCCTTGATTTGAGAATTTATTATTTTAACGTTCAAAGGTTGCATTGGAGTAGGTTCTTTTGTTGCTAGATGAGTAATGTTTAAAGTACCAATAAAGCTTCTCATTGCTTCTATTATACTTCTATATTCTAAAAAGTTTGTATTTATATTGAATAACCTAACGAAATCTTCAAAAGACAGAAAATTACCATTTCTGTCCAGAAAATCATTAACAAAAACAATACCTTTTCTTACATATCTGGGAAAACAAACACATGTGCCTCCCACCTTAAACATGTTATTGTGCCATACTGGCAGACGGCAAAATTCACCCCAAGACTTTGGATATTTTGCATTCAGTTTAAGAAAACCTGTGAAAACATCTTTCCAGAACTTATTTTTTACTATATTCATCTTAATTTGACAAAAGTTGCAACCAAATTTAGTCAAATTGTTAATAAACGGGTATAGTTCTTTGACCATGTTAAAATATTTAGTGTTATAGTTCATGTATCTTCTCAGCCATGTGATTTTTAATGAAGACATAAAAGTTTCAAGATTTATCATTCTCAATCCTCCATATTCGTATGAATTCATAACAATGTTACGTTTTATTTTGTCCGGACCAGAAGACCAAAGGAATTTAAAGAAAATAGTTTGAATTTTTTTGATAGTGCCAAGACTTGGATTAGGCAAGCTCATAATAAGGTGATTTATCTTAGAAAGAGCTAGTGTTTTAATCACTACAACCTTACCTATTGGACTTATTTGTCTCTTTGACCATTGATTAAATAATTTTTTAATTTCCTCAATTTTTTGTAAGTAATTGGCCTCAATTATATTGTTCATATCCAGTGTGAAGTTAACACCAAGTAATTTAAAACATTTTTGATCAAAAACATTTGGTTCAAGTTTGGTGAAGATCGGATGAGAAATGTTGGACTTAGAGCGCGGACGAGAGTAAAAAGGCCGATTTTTGGTAATTCAATGGCCATAATTCCAAAGTGCCTGGGCTGATTTGGCTAGTTACCGAACTTGGCCGAGGACTTATGGTCAAACACATTTTGTTCAAGTTTGGTGATGATTGGATGAGAAATGTTCGACTAAGAGCACGGACAAGAGTAAAAAGGCCGATTTTCGGTAATTCAAGGGCCATAACTCCGAAGTGCCTGGACCGATTTGGCTCATTATCGAACTTGCCCTACTAGAGCGCATGCACATTCATCAAGCCAAAAGGACTCCCATACTACTCAGAGTGCATGCACATTCCAGGAGCCAAAAGGACGCCTATACTACTCTAAAATGCCTGGGCTGATTTGGCTAGTTACCGAACTTGGCCGAGGACTTATGGTCAAACACATTTTGTTCAAGTTTGGTGATGATTGGATGAGAAATGTTCGACTAAGAGCACGGACAAGAGTAAAAAGGCCGATTTTCGGTAATTCAAGGGCCATAACTCCGAAGTGCCTGGACCGATTTGGCTCATTATCAAACTTGCCCTACTAGAGCGCATGCACATTCATCAAGCCAAAAGGACTCCTATACTACTCAGATTGCACGCACATTCCTGGAGCCAAAAGGACCCCTATACTACTCATGAGTAGTATAGGGATTCTTTTGGCTCCAGGAATGCGCCTAAAATCTGAGCGTTTTTCGGTAATTCAAGGCCCATAATTCCGAAGTGCCTGGACCGATTCGGCTAGTTATCGAACTTGGCCGAGGACTTATTGGCACACACATTTTGTTCAAGTTTGGTGAAGATCGGATGAGAAATGTTCGACTTAGAGTGCGGACAAGCTTTGTGACAGACAGACAGACACACACACACACACACAGACAAACACACAGATAGGAGTAAATCAATATGTCTCCAACACCACTGTGTAAACACACAAGGACAAAACAAACAAATACAGGAACACAGTGGGGCACCGCCTTGGAACGGTCAATGGCAAAACCACCACTGGGGAGTTTTATCCGGTTTATGGTGCACCTAACCTCACTCTTACCCCCATCAAGTCTCAGGACAGTGTAAATAAAAGTTATCCCCTCCAGGTGAAACCCTTACATACGCAAAGGCAACAGAAGGCATGTAATGTAAAACACAAAAATGCTCTTGTTATATATATATATATATATAATATATATATATATATATATATATATATATATATATATATATATATATATATATATATATATATATATTATGAATACAATCCTTAAGAACCTAAAACGCATGTACCCAATGCCTTTGCAGAAGACAGAGCAACAAGGGAAACACCCTTAAGGGCCCGACAAAACAGGCCAGAAGACGGAAATCAAAATAGCTCAGTCCTGGTGGGATTTTAAGAACTACTTATCATAGAGTCCTCCGCCTGTTCCGTCAGACACAATCAAAGAGGAAAGCGTAGCGTCCAACTGTAAAAGGGCTGAACACCAAACAAGCGGTCTATTACAAACTCCTGAATCAACATTTCTTCATAATTACCAAACTATTGACCCTTATCATATAGTTCATCTGAAGCTATATATTTTTATAACGCCTTGTTACGTTAACATTTAAATTCAGAGATAAAGATATAATAGGAAGATATGTGTACGCTTTTGATTTTTGCACAAGCCTTAAAGTTAAAAGAAAACAGACTAGAAAGAAATACATAAATAAAAACTGTTAATATTCACGAATAACTCGTAAGTTAAGACGTAAAAATTGTTTGTTTCCGGGATCCTGACCTACCATAAATTTTTGGCCCGACCCTAAATGTTTTTATGGCTTTGGATAAATTTTTTCAGCTTTATAACAAGAAGTTGCAAAACTGCACTTTCTATGCTTTAAACATGGTCAGATACTGATGCTCTAAAGGCATAACTCCCTTATTTGTATTCATTTTTTGACATAAAAATTATTTCCGAAACGTCTCATTTAATAAAAAAAATCAAAAAAAAAAATTCCGACCTACCTACCCTAAATGTTTTAGCATGTTACCGGAAACAAAACTTTTTTAGGCCTAAGTTCTTAATATACTTTAAGGCTACTTCATTTGAACAAGTAACTCCCCACTAATCTAAGGATATATGATCAATTGTAGTTAATGACCGCAAAATCATGCGAACTGTAACTGATTTTTGAAGTAATGTATAACTTCAGACACTTTGACTCGAGAGTTAATCGATTCCGTAGACAAAATACATTCAAGCGGATAAACTGTAACATTACAGAATTCCCCCATGAAAAAAATCATATCGAAAAGCTAAATTTGATATTTCCAGTTTAATTAAATCAAATTATTACAGAGATGGTTTCAAGTATTAAACTGAGATTTTTATCCAGATTCTCTATTTCTCCAGTAGATTTTTCACTTTACAGTTTTTAGATCAACTCAGTTCGTTATTCAGAATATCGGAATGCACATTATTATGATACACAGCTATTAAAATGCCAGGTAAAATTGTGTTTCATCATAGGAACAAAGTTTATTCAGGCAGAAAAAAAGTTCAGTGATAGAAACAAATGATCAAATGCCACATACAGTTGATGATTTACTAAGATTCAACTGAAAAGCACTACGTATAAGAACCTTCCGTTGTAGCCATTTAAAATGAGGGTCACAAGTAACCAAATGACAATACATTTATCATTTGTGTAATCCGTTGCAGCCATTAAAAATGCAGGTCACAATTTGTTTTTTTAATCACAAACTGCAATATCATCTAGACAATACATTAATCATTTGCTCCGATGCAGCTATTTAAAATAAATGTCACAAGGTGTATTTTCAAATCACCAATACCAATACCATCTAGACAATACATTAGTCATTTGCCGGTATCTGATTAAATCTGATAAGAGCATGGAAGTGTTTTGTCCCTTCTATTACATTACGTTGGAATGAATAATTCTTGTTCCTAAGATTTATTGATATATTTTAAGAGATGTTATTATGTGACGCTGTAAGATGTAACGCGTACCTCTTCAAGTTTACTATATTAATTGCACAACTAAGTCAGCATTTGGCGTTCTTAAATATGCACCACCAAGACCATACCATTTTTAGACACATATCTCAATATACCGGTACTTTCCAATGATACCATATTTTATAGTGCTTGCCTTTCCGGAGTTTATTTCATTCGAGACCCCTGCTCTAATGATAAGCTGCTAAGTTAGTGTAGTAATCCACTTCTGTATACTCGTGTATAATATCTTGTAGGAATAAATTAATGCACAGCAACTGTTTTTATGATAAACATGTATTGGGTGACTTGAATATCTATATAGCAAGCTTTTCGGGTTATGTACTAAACAGAAACGTTCTTAAGAGAAATATGACAAACATTGATTACAGTCCTAAAGAGGAAAGCCAAATAAGGGTCATACAAACAAAACAGCGTTATGACCAATACATTTACCAAATACAACATTATTTGTTATATAAAGGCCTGTACCCTTTATGAGGAAAATCCTAGAATAACTACAGAGACCTTGATGTAGTATTTATCGTTCATCTGAATGATCTTGTACATTTTACCAATAGTACTACAGACCAATTGTCAACAGTAAGTATTTAATCAAATCGTATTAATTAACGCATAGCGTGCTGTTACAACTCTCTGAAAGTCAATAGCATATGGGCAGTACGCTAGGCACTTGCTGTCATGTTTCTTATGACCAGCAATTTGTCTGTGAGGAATAGCTCAGACAAAAACTAGTCTGTTACATCATTGCTTTATTGGAAAATGTATGGTTCCTGGTTCTAGTGATCTACAGAAAATTGACGGCTTGACATTTTTTAGTTATTTTAGTCGCTGTCGGTGATATACGTCTTTCGGAATAAGGTACATTTTGAGCTTTTTTACAATAGCGGCTGGAAATCATTACAGATTCAACGTTTTCCATATACATAATTTCGCGTTCGGTGTAACATACAGAAGCGGAATATACAGTACTAATACTGCACTACCTCGTTTTATCTGACATGAATAATTAATGTATTTAGATGCTTTAGGCATTGTTAGAGGCCATAGACTTACAGTACATGTAAACAGACTTTCAATCCCGACGTCCTTAGTTCGAGCCCATTTTAGTGTGATTGAAATAAGTATAAACTAAACTGACTAAAAGGGACGCTCCAGATCTGAGGTAAACCTCTCCACTTACGGGATATAAATTTGGGGAAAGCCTTACTGTCCATGTGTGTACGTCCAGTGACTGGCCGAATCATATTGTATCAGTAGATTTAACTGGCGGGAAAACGGCCATATCTTTTAGTAAGTTTATAGTTCATTTACTGAAAACAATGCACCAGTATTCAAAGTTTTTTATGTAAAACATCTTAGATCTAGAGACAAATTACTTGCCACCAGCGTTTCCAAGTATTTACAAGGAAGTTCAGGACTGGACAAACGTCCGCTCATTCAACTGACAGTTCAAGTAGCTGACGTAGATGAATAGGTAACACATTGAATTAAAAAAAATCAAGATCTGCTGGAGGAAATCAACGTTTGAATATTCAACAGCCATGACACTAAAGAGAGTAAAATGAATGAATATAAAAGTAAAAAAGAGGCATAATATTGTACAAATGCCACCTAGAGGTATGAAACATGTATGATGTTCGTAAGAGCATCACTTTGAAAAAGTATGTGAAGTTTCAAACACTTCCTTTTGTAGGTTCTAAGATACCATCTTACATACAAAAACAACATAAAATTACTAAGTCAATAAAACGCGTAATTTCGTAGAAATGCAAAACAGAGTTATGGAACCTGTGCAGTGCACGTCAGATCATCACGTTAAAGTGTGTGATGTTTCAACCCATGCCGATTAGTTGGTACTGAGATGTTAGCGTACGTACAAAAACTGGGGCATTTTTTTGTAAAAAAGCAAAACAGAGTTTAGGAACCTGCTCCTCAGTTCACCACATTGAATTAATGTGTGAATTGTGTGAAGATTCAATCATTCCTACATGTGGTTTCTGAGAAACTAGCTTACATACAAAAGCAACAAATCTGGACGCCGACGCTGACGAATGGTTGAGTGTAACAGCTCTATCTATTCACCGAAACGTTAAGCTAAAATAAACTTAATTCTAACCCATCATAACGTACATGGCAGTCGAAGAGCTTACAACGGTGGTACCGGGACATTGGGTAGCTATCATATAATACAGGTCATTGTACAAATTCTTTTAGGATACAAAATTACAAATTTAGCGCTTAAAATAACGAAAATGCCCGAAAATATTGGCGAACAAGTGAATACGGGTAATATTATTATTTCAATATTTGATTTCATCAAATCAAAGCAATCTAAACAGACAGAAGAAAATGATAAAGATTCCCAATATCGTACTACATTAATAGAAACTAAGCAATAATAGGAGGACATGGCGATAAAGGTTGCTTCTAATGAATACCAATGAGGGCTTACTAAAACAAAGATAATTAAGACTGGTACTCATCATGTAATAACCACTATTATATCCACATGTTTATGAAACAGACAAACCCACAATGAGAGATGAGATTTAGAATGATGTTATTGTTATTACTACAGTGAGATTATCATTCAGTTGTATACGTAACTGCGACCTTCAGTTCAATGAACAGTCCAATACATAAATGATAATTTACAATGTGTCTTCATATCGAAATAACATGATAAAAGGTCTTAATATTAAACTTTTCCCGGCACTTGCATTATCCTTCTGCATTCTTCTCCGCATTTGCAGGAAGTTTATAGACTTTTCAGCTGTTACCCCATTGGTTACCATCTACGTTTCAGTAGAGACAATATTTTTTTAAAGAACATCAGAAGCTGTGTACACGCTGACATTATTCATTTTCGTAATAATAGCTTTGATGCAAATTATTAAATGTCTTTAACTTAACAAATAAATGATAAAACATTTTGTCTAGACTCTGCACTGTATACTCATGTTTTTGACATAAATGTCATAAAATGCAGCCTTAAAAGATGCAGATAGGACACCTGTCAGTGTTTTTGTTAAAAGCTTTATGTATGAATTATCTTTTAATGTTGCATTTCACATCGACCGCAATCTATTTGATAACTATAATGTTTTACTGACATTTCAAAAACCATAACAAGCAGATTTATGTGCACCATGCATCTTTTCGATAGATCATATTGCGCCAACAGATGCGTATAGACATCAAACATTAACATAAGTTTTGTAGGCTGTCTCTTTAAGATTTTGATCATTGCTTTGAACATTTCTTTTTATACATTTAAGGGGGTTTTATGCTTTAGACGATGAATTTTCAATATGTTTTTTTTTTTCAGTTAAAGTCTTCACTGCTGGTAACCCCAAGGTATTTAGCACTTTTTGTTTCTTTAGGTTTTGCGTTATGAAGTTGATAAGGAAATTTGACGATGTTTTTCTCTTTTTTTTTTGATATTCTAATAATCTCACATTTGTCAGGATTGAATTCCATAGACCATTAGTTTTCCAAGTCTTCTTATTTGTTAAGATCTTTTTGCGGTTTTTGTGAGTCAGTTGAGGAACCAATGGTTAAATAAACAATAGTGTCATTTGCGAAAAGTCTGCCTCTACTCTCAACTGAGTTGGGCAGGTCATTTATATAGAATAGAAAAAGTGATACCTTTGGGGACTTCTGACATTACTGGCACTGAATCTGAATTGCTACCCTCTACAGCTATTGTCTGAGTTTTGTTTTTAAGAAATGATTTTATCCATAAAATTGCTTTTTTGTTTATTCCAAGTTTCATAAGTTTGTATAAAAGAAGTCCATAATCAACTTTATCGAATGCCTTTGAAAATCCATTATAATTAAATCAGTTTGTTTTCCAGCCTCTTAATTGTCAAAAATTTCTTGGGTAAAGGAAAGAAGTTGAGTCTCACAGCTGTGTTTTGAACGGAATCCATGTTGGAATCGAGAAAGTAGATTTTTAGTCAAGATGAGTCATGATATTTGAAACCAGGATTTGCTCAATTAATTTTGAGGCTATGCATGTTAAAGAGATAGGTCAATAATTACTTGCTTTGGATTTAGGACCTTCTCTCTATGCTGGTACAACAACTGAACTATTATTCAGTAAAATGTTGAATCGAGATTAGTGTGATCTTATTAATAAAATGAGTGTACACACTTGGACGATTTCGTATAGAACCTCAATTCTATAAGTTTACTTCTGTCTGATTTGGACATTCTAAACTACTAGTATATCCTTTTTGTCTTAGGACTGCCAACCGAAATACACCGTACATGGGTAACATAACTTTCAACCAAACCCGAGCATCTGACTGACCTTTCTGGCCACAATCTTGAAATCTGTCATACATGATTTTGAGAATATCATTGATTTAGAACTTTTCGATTTTGAAATCAAAGCTAATTGTCTCACTGAAGAAAACCTGTGTGTCTTCTAAAGGTACAGAAGAAAGGTCAGTAGTGTCATTTGGGAAAAGCTCCATGTCTCTTTTTAAAAAACATTGTGACATTGTTGGATATTTATGAAATGGAAATAGCAACGAAAATGGTGTAACAACAAGTAATGGAATTGACCATTAACTCTGAAAATGCTGGGCGTCAACTTATACGAATACTTTAATTAATTCTGCTTGATAGCCATATTTTATTTATTAGATGCATTTAAAGGCATCATACAAATAACAGAATATATAATCATTTTAATTAAACTCTTGTTGGGTTTTGAGTCAGAATTAGGGTCATATGGCGACTTTTTCAGTTTCTGTTGGAGGAGGAAGACCCCAGGTAGTCCTCCTAGCATTATTCTATCACAGGCGGGCCAGAACCACCAACCTTCCCTAAGCCAGCTGGATAGCTTCCTCATTTGAAATATTTTACACCCAAAGCGAGGTTTCGAATCCACTTTGGTGAGGGGAAATTGTTTCAAAGTCAGTTACTTTAACCACTCGACCATGGATGCCCGACATTTTCATTACAAGTAATTCAATCAGTATTCTTGCTGAAATGACATTTATTCAATACATACAAACAAAGCAGAAACTGCAACACTGCCAGAGAGATGTCATTTCCTCTTACATAAATTGAACCTCAACTCTTAAAACAGACAGATATTGTTCCTGTAGTGTGATTCCAAGACTGTCAAATCGAATAATAACACATAAAGAGTTTAGCAAAATTCTAAATTAACTGAAAGACAATAAAATTTGACGAATTAAATGAATTATATGTCAGATAAAACTGAACAATATTGGACAGTCTGAAAGATGCTTGCCGTCTGAAACAGATATAGCTACAGCATTTGACACAGTATATCGAATTACAACAAAATGTAGGAACATTCACCTACATTGTAAACTGTAAATTAGACCTAATTTTCTACCAAAAGGATAGAAGTATACCAAAAGGATAGAAGTAAATTGCTTAATATATTCTACATTATATTAGTCACATTTTAGATGCTGGCTACTTGTTTTCATTTTCCTTTCAATAAACTTTTATTTACAATTTAGTTACAATTTCATAACCTTCATTTTTTAAAGAATTCAATTATACAGTGGCGTTTGTTAAATAATGTAAAATGTCCCTTAGTTTTAGATTATCATTTCCGCCTGGAATCAGTATGTATTAGGCTTAGAGGCACATCGACACAATTTTGATCATATTGTGACCTCTCTGACTTTCGATGGTGGAGGAAGACCCCCTCTTAGTAAGGCACGGGCAGGCACCTGGGTAGAACAAATGACATGTAAGCCAGCTTGAAGGCTTCCTCAGCTTAAGAATCTTACACCCTATGCGAGGTTTCGATACTACATCTGTGAGGGGCAAGTGACTCGAAAAAAGCGACCTTAAAGGCTAACAACAGAACAACTGTATTATTTTGTGTTTCAATGATGGTAATTATACATGATACAAGTATTTAGGTACATATTGACAGCGGCATATATAAGGCCAAGACCAATGTCTTTAAATTCTTAACTTTTTACTGAATCAATGTAAAGTATACCGAGTATCAATACCAAACTTTGTTTTTGTATTGTAAGATATTATTATTCATCTATTGTTTTAAAACTCTGCGAAAAAGAGATTGGCTGTACCTTGATTAATAAGAAAAATGGTTGTCCATTCAATGTAAGGGAAATACTCTTCCGCGCAGTTTTTTTTCAGAATCATGTTCTAAAACGCAAAAGTAGCAGTCAGTTAAAAGTGTCGGCCAGTTCAGTGAAGTTTTCAAAAATGCTTCAAATTACACGTGCATTGCAGAAGTGTTATAATGAACTACTTTATCTTAAGACAGGAATATTACTCAAAATAAGAAATTTGTGCTGAACTATTTCCATAGTATCGCCAGTATCAACAGAAAAAAATCTTTAATAATTAAAATAAATCTTTGTCAACCATAAACCACACCACAACAAATTGATTACAAACAATCTTAAGTAGTAAGGACACAGAGATATTCAGATATCATTCTATGACTGAGCGGGAGAGAATGTTTTCTTAAAGCCTAAGCACCACTGCGTTCATATCTAAAGAAAATATTTACTGTCAGTCCAACAGCAACCCCTAGATGAGAATTATTCTAAAGCTTTTATGATAATTTGCGCAAAATCTGAGAGCTGGTGTTATTCTGACATGCGTTTCGGCAAAAAGAATTTAAGTATGAGCATACTTCACATTATCTCGTTATCAATTATAATTTTTGAATTAAAAATTTCAAATGCAACTGAAAACTAGTTTCACTGTAAAAGCAGTTTTGCTCAGTTATATTATTTTAATAATATACCTGTATATGTCTTATACAAAAAAACATTTACTGCGATATAACTGCGATAAAATGTGACAGTAAATGGAAACTTGTTTCAATAAATGTAAATCTTGCCTGTTCTGTAATGTAAATTTCTATATACTTAAAAGTTCTGTTTCTATATAAATGCAATTTTCTCAGATCTTCAACAAAGACACATTAAAATAAATCTCATATCGGCTGCTTTTCCTTATTTTCCATTTCCATTTCTATTTTAAAACCATACATCGTCAATAACAATAGGACCTAGCTCCAATATGACATTTTGAAATGATTTAAAAGTATTAATCGTTTTACTCACGCATATTAAAGTTGTAGTGTTCCCGTATTTCAAAAGAAATGCTGAACAATGCCAATAGAAGAAACATGGTATAGCACAATCAAAATGTTATAATGACAAGTAACTTTCTAAAAACATTACAGAAAGTCTACACCGCAAGATTACTAATATCTGATGTAAACACTTTAATTCACATAAAAAGAAGTCTACAAAACTGGATTATTTGACCCTTTTTAATTAAACACCATCTAGAGTATTCAAATAATGATAGCCTAAAACTTTATTCTAGAACTATCATTTATTGTTTAAATTGCTTTTTATTATCTTAATTTTTACGACAAGTTATATTTATTGAACAAATCTATAAAAGATCTTGTATTAAAGAAGTATAAAAAATATGGAAAACAATAATCTATAAACTAGTAAATCGCAGGATGTTTTATAAGTTTACTTCTTTTATCAATATTTTAAATATGCACACCACAGCTCAGTACCACGTACTTCCTGATAAGCCAACATATTTCAGAGAAGTTTAATATCTGCAGTAGTTACAGAGATTTGTTATATGAATTGATTTTTACCTCAAAATATTTTCCCTTGTGGATCTTCTCAACAATGCAAAAATACCTTCCGAGAAAACAAAATTATTACTCAAAATAATGCCTTCAGTTTCTTTCAAATTCCTTTGTGTACAATTTTACACATCGTTTTCGTATTTAAACAACCGTAAGTTTGACTTCAGTACAATTTTTGACTGCAATACAGTAAATATTCTAAAGCAAGCATGCTGTATGCTATGCTTGCAACAAACTGATTCCGAATGCGCATTCATTTGCTGTAATATTTTATATTTAAACAAAATAGAACCGAAATAATGATATAAGTATAGAATCCAAACCCACACTATAGTGATTGAATTGTATACGACACGAACTACACATGGAACACTATCACTGTACCCCGAGTATGAGTATCTGCCGAATATATTTGTGGCACAGTACATGTTACTGAACAATTAACGAAAAGGAAAATTATATAAACAACTTAATTTTAAACTTTAAACAACATTTCTCATCAAGTTATTAGTGTGTTTAACACATTCTTCATTCAAAGCTATATTATATTTTATAAAGATTGGCTATGTTCATGCAGAGTGTGTTGAACTCGACACTGCCATACCGCCGCCTTCTTTCTTAACGTTAGCTACTTTGTCAGTGATAATTACCTCAACAAATCAATTAGAAGCAAAGCTGGGCAGTAAGACTTTGGCAACGATGACACAAAGATATTAAGAGATCTTTCTATCATTCAATATCTAATGAATAACAATGTGACTGATCCGGAGAAAATAATTTTTTAAATGTCGGCTTTCCGGTGTCTGTTTATTTAAACATAGTATTGTTTTATAATTAGAGAAACTAATTACTGCCTGCCCAAGATCAAGACTTTAGGTTAGATTCAATATCAGGATGTTTCTACAGTTTTAGTGTCATAACAATCTACACAAAATTTGTTATAGCATATAGGCGTTGAGCATCAAGGAATCAGGGTAATCAGATTGAGTTGCAGCGTCAAGTAACAGGACATAGGCTGAACATTTGTGCGATAGGACTCGTACGTTGTTGATTCAAACGCATCATCTGAGGGGAAGTCCAACAAAAAGACCAGTCAAGTATAGTATCCCCAGCCTATAGGAGTTTGAGTTGATTGATTATCATTAGTTGAAGGTTGTTGCTTTGAAACATTGAGTGAGTCGCCTGATCCCTGAAAATATCTAGCTCATAATTGAAATCATTTACGAATCATTAGTATACAAATCATTCAGGCGAGGTAGCCAGAGAAAAAAATTATATATGAGATATATGGTCCCACCAGCTCTATGTTTTAACAAAGGACATTCTACAAGTAACATAGTTTGTCAGCTAGTCTGGGACATATGGTCACCTTAGATACAAATATACAAACATAGAGGATTGAGTAGGAAGCTATAAGCTTTTTCATTGCTCAAGATACTAAAGGAGTAGGCACTTCCCTGGGTCAAATAACCCGTATCCTGACACATAAACCGCATCGAATCCATTAGAAGCAATGTTAAGCAGACAGACTTTAACACAGATGACATATGGATATTGTTACGAATAACAATGAGATATATTCAGAGAGAAGAAGACATAACCTGTCTCTGAATGAAATACAAATTTTCTGTCAAAGATCAAAATGAATATTTAAATGCAATGCTTCTATATCGCAGATTGTTGTGAATGAAAGTGAATGATAAATATCCAACAAGAACTCAAACTACAGCATCGTATCATTGTGATGTTTCGGACAATACGCATGAAACGTCTTCAATGATGTCAACATTGTGTAACACAGGTCCCTTGAAAATGCTTTACAGACTAAAATATGTAGTTAAAATAAAAGGACGAACTAAACATAAACTGAAACGCAAGTGTTTGGCACCGGGAACATAAAAAGTGTTACTTAAATTATAGCTCAATATCTCCCCGTAAGTCAATGTAAAATTACAGATTTGCAACCCACGTATTTTGCAATCACAAAATACAACCGTTCGATTTCTCATGAATAACTATGAGCTGTTTCCTAAGACAATGATCCTCACACAAACACTTGCCTTGTAATAAACATCATTATATTGACATGTTTTATACAATGAATTGACTGGAAACTGGACGAATTTAGGATGTGCTTGTTAGATGTATTTCTTTTATTACAGAAAAAAACATATAGTCGGGAACTTTTGAAGGAAACGAATGCTTTGATATGCTATATGATCAAATTTTCAGAAAAATACAAATAAAACAATGCGAATACAACAAGAATACAATTTGCAATTGTAATGATTTTAAATCAAATATATTGTTCTGAAAACATAGAGATCAAGAGAACGTATGATTGCTGTTTGTCAGAGCATTACCATGGAAATGTAATGATGTAGTTCACTACAATTGCAGGAAATTAGTAGACCTAACTTCAATTAAACATGAAAAAGTTAAAGTATAATGAACTCGTCATGTAAGTGGTTCATGTGTCAAACTGTCATTTTTTAATGGAAGAAAAGGGTAAAATTGTAGAAAGTGGCAGAACAAACTGAAACGTTTTAATTTAGTTTGAAATTTTATCTCGCGATATATTGTGTGAGTTCAAAGATTTCATACAAATTAGAAAACTGAAACTTCCTTTGATTACATGTTAAATTTGCAAGTTCTCGTATTGCGTTCTTTTAAAGCATGAAATGGGATAGGTATATCTTAATACAAAATGCCACAGGAAAATAACTCTTCTGTACTTGCGATACTTTATGATCTTTAACAAAAAATGCAAAAGCTTTCATATACTATGTCATGAAAGCAATATAACCAACAGAATCAATGAAAATATTTACCTGTTAAGTGGTTCATCTGTGACGACCAACAAAACATCCAAAATAACTGTAAAAATACCAGTGACAGAAGCACATGTTAAAACTTACTGTCAGTTGCATGCAACAGAATACCCTAGACGTCAGTGTAAAGACACAAACTGTGACAGTAAAAAGCCCTAACTTGCTGCAAGGCACGTATACCGTAAGACAATGGATAACAATGTTATTACACGTTATGTACTGATAAAAACACCTAAATCGTGCCTTATTCGCTCAAAATAAAACACATTTTTTCTGTATAACTAAATTCTATAGAACATCCATTAGGAGTATAAAATCCGAATACGCAAGAGACGTGGAAGCATAGAATGCAACTCTTCAGCATTTTCGTGCATTTTGTAACGTTACCATTATCAGTTCGAAGGATTTGCCCGACGTTTACAGTGTGTGATGTAATGCTTTAGGCCAACTGTCTTTCTTTACGTGGTTTTTCATCTTTGTTGTCTGATTATTTTACTTTTTCTGTGTATTTGTGTTTAAATGTCAATCATTAATACATCTCGCAGAAACACACAGGACACCATTGCAAATTATCAAAATAAAAAAGTTGAAACTCCACAGGTCGCCCAACACGACATAAATATGTTGCAGGCTCGGTTAGATTCAGCCTTTTTATGGACGTTAGTGGAAATGCGCTCTATAGCCCATAAGTACCAGAATATAATTCAGGGACATCCGCAAATGTATTCATACGGCTAGCACATGGAACCTTCAACGAAACACAGAGTGCAATTCCATGAAAAGCGGCGTATGGTCCCCAGACAAAGTAACGGTTTTACCCTAAACGAGCGATGGCACTGCTGAGGGATGATACTATCATCTTAATCTCTTCAGAACATACACATAATGTTAAACAAGTGATTGATTTGAATTGATCCAAGAAAAGGGCAGACTAAGCTACATGTTAAACTTACTATTGGGAATGTTAGACAAATTACAATTTTGAAACTTTGTTATCATTAATAAAAGACATTTAAATGAAATGTTGTTTTGGTTATTATTCCTAAAATATCAAAGACAATCTATCACGTAAAAATTTGTTGTGAGCCCGTCATGAAATGTAATCTTTTAACTTGCAATGAATATTCCTACAAAAGAAATTATACAGAATCTTGCTGATTTATTAAACATGATTTTCACTCTTACACCATCTAGTAAATGGTTTTGATAAAATACAAGTATCCAAAATCAAACATGCTGGGACTGATACTGATATTCATTTTATTTCTCATCATGTAAAGTTACATCTGCCTTACAGTGTTACTTGAAAGGAATCTATTTTCAAATATACAGTTTCAAGGAAAAGGGATAAACGATTGAAACAACACACTTTTCTCGTAGGAACTGTCGGGGATATGCAAAGCCTCAAGTTTTATCGGGTACTTCAAGAAGTTATAAATTTAAAATGATTTGTGTACATGTCTACAAATATCATTAAAATCACACATATTCAATGTTATGATACTCTTACGTATCTCTGTTGAAAGTTTAGTCCTACAATATGTTCAAGAGATGCTTCGCCGAGACATACAGAGCAAATTATGATAGGACACTAACAAAAAACAAGAGGGCCAAGATGGCCTTAGGTCGCCCACCTGAGAAACACATCATAACAGTGTAAACATGTTTCCAAGATGACCCATATTTGAACTTGGCCTAGATTTCATCAAGGCAATCATTCTGACTAACTTTTATAACTATCCAGTGTAAAATGCAGCCCCTATTGCATAAACAAGGTTTTTATTTAATTTGACCGGGTGACCTAGTTTTTGACCCTAGATGACCCATATTCAAACTCAACCTTGATTTCATTTAAACAAATGCTCTGATCAAATATCATGAAGATCCGACGTAAAATACAGCCTCTATCGCATACACAAGGTCTTTCTTTGATTTGTCCTAGTGATCTAGTTTTTGACCCAAGATGACCATCACATATCAAATTTGACAACTAGATATTTATCACACGGCAATACCTATCTAGTACAAAAATTTCATTGAAGAATCAGTTGAAAATTAACAGCCTCTATCGCATACACAAGGTTTTTCTTTGATTTGACCTGGTTACCTAGTTTTTGATTCCAGATAACCCATTTTCGAACTTGGTCTAGATTTCATCAAGGTTATCATTCTGACAAAATTTCATGAAGATTAATTGAAAAATACAGCCTCTAACGCATACACAAGGTTTTTCTTTAATTTGACCTAGTGACCTAGTTTTTTACCCCAGATAACCCATTTTTGAATTTTCCTAGATTTTATCAAGGTAATCATTCTGACCAACATTCATGAAGATAAATTGAAAAATACAGCCTCTATCGCATACACAAGGTTTTTCTTTAATTTGACCTAGTGACCTAGTTTTTGACCCCAGATAACCCATTTTTAAACTTATCCTAGATTATATCAAGGTAATTATTCTGACCAATATTCATGAAGATCAATTGAAAAATACAGCCTCTATCGCATACACAAGGTTTTTCTTTAATTTGATCTAGTGACCTAGTTTTTAATTTCAGATAACCCATTTTCAAACTTGGCCTAGATTGTATCAAGGTAATCACTCTGACAAAATTTCATGAAGATCAGTTGAACAATACAGCCTCTATCGCATATACAAGGTTTTTATTTGATTTGACCTAGTGACCTAGTTTTTAGTCCCAGTTAACCCATTTTCAAACTTGGCCTAGATATCATCAAGGTAATCATTCTGACCAAAATTCATGAAGATCAATTGAAAAATACAGCCTCTATCGTATACACAAGGTTTTTCTTTAATTTTAGTGACCTAGTTTTTGACCCGAGATAACCCATTTTCTAATCTGGCCTAGATTTTATCAAGGTAATCATTTTGACCAAATTCATGAAGATCAGTGGAAAAATACAGCCTCTATCGCATACACAAGCTAAATGTTGACAGACAGACAGACGACAGACAGACGCCGGACATCGAGCGATCACAAAAACTCACCTGAGCAATAATAACAACAACAAAAACAGCAAACTACAAAGATTCAAGAAGACCACAAACAAAATAAATCTGTGTTTGGTACATAATGATATAATAATAACTATAGTAGTGTGCGTATTCGGGTGAGGGTCATTGTAGTAGTGAGCACAATGTCCAATTTTATAGTGCTGCCTCACTAGAATATCACGCCGTAGACATGTGACATGATATCCTAACCAGTAACATTACGACCAGTCCTAGAACTATCTTCGTAATGCTGAAGTCAGGAACCTTCGAGTACCATTTTCCATGCCTTTGATATGACGCGGCCAGTACATATTCTAGACTAATTTGATAGACCTTGATACCGTATCTACCATCACATTTAAATAATCTTGTATATTTTGCGTATAGCACTAAATTTAGAGTACAGGTATCACCAAAGAAAGAGTAAAGCAAAACGTAGTTCAACGTTGTCGATAACATCTTGGTGTGATCGTTCATATAATGCGAAAATAGAGGTTTCGAGAACTAGCCTGTTACATAATTGTTTTACTGGAAAATGAATGGCTTGTGGCTTTAGTGATTTACAGAAAATTGGCGGCGGAATACTTTTGAGTTATCATTGTCGAAATCGGGCAGAGATTGATTTATTTTGAGCAGACCGAAATGTTATCATGGATCCTACGTAAATATATTTTCATTGCTTAGACCCTTGATAAAAACTATTGTCTAATATGACCTTAGAATATTATTGTTGGGAATAATAATCCCATTCTGACACTCGTGTTTTATTGAGATATGATATTCTGTTAACGACGGAATTTAGAGGATTAAATATAAATCAGTTTACTATTAATTTGAAAAGTCTCTAAACAAATCGAGCAAACGTAATTCAAGTAATACGTGCTGAACAATACGTACAACCAACTGCAATCCACACCTCTTTACCTTTCAAGACATGTGTCATGAATAAGTTCAAAGACAGTTATCTGACAAATATTACAGTATTTATTTTTATAAAGCTCTGATAAACTCTCATTATCTTTTACATATTGGTTCCAATTATCCTTAGTGGCCGTCATAATATTTTTCAAGGGTGACATCCTTCAATTTCCTATGAATAACAATGAGACTAAGCCGGATACGATGCTTTTAAAGCTGGCTGCTTTACGATGCCTATCTTTTTGCACACCCATTAGAAGACATCCAAGTATCAAAGACCAATTTAATAGACCTTCTAGACTTGGGTAATCCTTTCTCTATATTTAATTATATATTTATATAAGTCAAGACACTCAATGTCCATGCTAAATTAATATGCATCCAAACAGTTGGTATATAATAATTTGTAAGTACTCCGATACATTTTACGTTACTTTTTTTGCAAAGAAGCCTTCGTAAACTACAAAATAAATGTAATGATAGTGCTAAAGCTAGTATTCATTTGATTCTGTATGAAATGAATTCATTTACTGTCATACGAATGCACCTTTCTATCACGTAGCTGAAAATACGCATCGCTGCAACATAATTTATTCACTTTGATGTAAATGCGCCACTCTGCATTCAATTGAAAAATACAATATAATCCATTTACTAATATCTGACAAAACAATCTATTGTTATCATTAAAATGGCTTTATCAGCAAATTATGGACTTCATTGTGATAGGAAGAATCGTTCTTGTTTCATTGTCACTTCCTACGTTTGACAGTACTGTATAAGCAGTTTGGTACTTGTAAAATATTTACATTGAGTCCTAATTGTACTTTGAATAACACGTCTATGTGCGAATACAAATACACATCATTTTATAGCAAAAGAGTGTTTTAACACTATTTATGCACGATGGGTGGTTATACGTCGGGCGTAATAATTGCGCGAGGGCGCAGCCCGAGTGAAATTATTTGTACGACGTATTACCGCCTGAGTGTATAAATAGTGTTAAAACACTCTTTTGCTATAAATTATTTCGATTCTAATATGTCCTTAATCTAAAACAGTAAATAAAATCTAGATAAAACACAGAAACGCTCTTTCTCGGTCGGAACAAAAAGTTTAACGTCACCGCACGTTAACGTGACGTCATTCTAGCGTAAGCGTGATTTAACGGAGACAAGCGTATTAGAATAATGAATAATTGTTAAGACAAAGAATCCCAGCCTTGCACAAATCATGAAAATAATGAATACCAATGTGAACATTTCTATATAAGATGTCAACTTATGAAAAGCTTTACTGTTACCACTAAAATGGGTTTATCATCAAGTTATGGACATCATTGTAATGGAAAGAATCGTTAGTTTTATCATCACTATCTATGCTTGACAGTACTTTGTAAACCGATTGGAACGAACAGTCCAGTACATAAAACTATTTACGTTGAGTCTTAATCATACTTAAGAATATAAGTCAATGAGGTTATGTGTTGAAGAAATTGAATACATGCTTTTGTTACCACTTAAGAATAACTTAGCATTAGAAGCTGAAAAAATATTTTTAAATAAGGACACTGAAAGAAAATATAAACGATGACTGTATTAATTTCTATAAAAAAAACAAAATTAAGACAAACCGCTAATTCAATAAAACATATATAGGCCTATGATGAAGCGCCAACAATTGTTACATAGCCCTTTGCTTTGTGTATTCCAAATGTTTGAAACATAAGTAATGTAGTGCAAATAAAAGATCAGAAAGTAGGGCATGTGCCAGTGCATTTTGTTTTGTCAAACACTTCAAGTTAAAAGCTTTATCTTTATAATTCTGATTATTTCGCTTGCACACATTTTGATTTCACTATTATATCTCATTGTACCTCATTACATTAATATTTTAAAGCATTTATCAATAAATGATAAGGTGTGCCAAGATATTTCTATTTCTATTTTCCCCGTGTGCCTCTTTTGAAAGAGCAAATAACGGCATTCATTATTCATTAACTTTATGTAACAACAAATATTCACCATAGTCGAGATTTTCGTAACCTGTATTTTTATTTCACAAGAACCACATAAACGTTAAAATGGAATGACATTTCGTTGTGTCGCCAAGGCGCGCACGCCAATGCGCCATAACGAAATTTGAAAGTTTTATTTGTCGTTTTTGCGCAACATAACGAAACAAAGAACACAACAGAAAAACACATTTTATTTCGCGTTGGCTTGATCGCCATTGACAAAGATTTTGTTTTGGCGTGTTTGCGCGCTCGCAACGACGAAATTAAAATGTTATGTTTGTTCTGTCGCGTTCTTTGTGTCGTTATGTTGCGTTCTTAATTCCTTTTTATTGCGTTGTGCCAAAAAGACATACAAACCTTTCAAAATTTCGTATTGGAGCGTTGGCGCAAGCGCAAGGACGACACAACGAAATGTGCTTCATAAACCGTGCGCACGCCAACGACACGACATAACGAAATGTCCTAAATCAGACACCATAAAAATTCAGAATGCAGTCTCTAAATACTAGTATCTAAATACTATTATCTAATTGGCATTTCTCAGCACCTTTTGAAACTAATACGGGATTGAGAAATTTGAATTTAGATACTGAAATTGAAATATAGAAGTAAATGCATCTGTCACGTAGGACTTCTTATAAAATGCAGAGTTCTGTTTAAATTTTGCGCGTTTGTAGAACCACCAAACATAATTGCTTAATCTAATAAAATGGAAATGGCAATACAAATGTTCTGAAAACAACTAAGGGAAGTATGTATGGAACGCCGTTGCTGTCTCACTTAAAGACGCCAAAATATTGTGTGTTTTTTAAACTTTCACTAAAAATTATTGTTAATTGGCTTAATTTATTTCTATTTCAATATGATAGTAGTTGTAATTTAAGTTGCTATGTGATATCTGTAAGTATATTATTATTTTATTTCCATTTCAATTTAAATAATATAAACGTTTTAGACTAAGATTTCCTCCTTGAATCAATAAACCGATAAACTATAGCTACCGCAAACTTTTAAAAATATATTAAGTTAAACACTGAAAAAGAATATAACATCAAAAATGATCATTTATCATTTGAATACATCACTTATCTATTCAAAGAGCCGTACTCAGGTAAAAAGTCAGTGTTGGAAGTTTGTGTTGATTAAGATGTTTATATTATTCAAACACGCACAAAAAAGCAAATATTACACAGACACAATACACTCAAGCGGTTAATATATACGTAAACATGTTTAAATGTTCTTGAGTCATTCAAGTTGTTTTCATATTTGATAATTTTGTCTCAATATTTTGACACACTTTTGATAAGACACACCATGTATTAGCAAAATAAACACTGCTGTCAATCAGATGAACAACCAGTATTCTCTCTCGTGCCATTTTATTGTATTTAACGTATGAAATAATGTTCCACAATTTAAAAAGTTCCTGAATATGCAGTTTGAACTGCAAGTGTAATAGTTAGATATACCGATGCTCAAGAAATGTTCTAATCAAAGAGTTGATTTATCTATCAGCCGGAATATTACTTAAGATAGAAATATCTTCATAGTATCGTCAATATTGGTTGGAATCTTTCAACTTAATTAATCTTTGTCAATCATAAACCATAAGAAACTGATGAGCAACAAGGTTAAGTAATAGGTCTTTGCAAAAACGACTCGACGATATTCAGATTTCATTCTACCGTTCAATTTCCTATGAATAACAATGAGACTAAGCCGGATACGATGCTTTTAAAGCCGGCTGCTTTACGATGCCTATCTATTTACACACCCACTATTGTTTTCATACCTAAAGCAAATATCTACTGATATCCAAAGATCAAGATCTAAGAAAAGAATAATCATTGGGAATTATTAAAGGTTCATTTTCAACAAGTTTGGCATAGAATGTATATCTGACATAGAAAAATGTAGGTAAAAATGCAAGAATGTAAATGTTCTGCATTATTTCAAAAGCATTGCAACGGTTTACTGCCTTTGGTTATTTATAAGAATGTCTTGCAAATATCTTTTCAATAAGTCTGTACCACAAGTTGTTTTCAGAGTAGTCACATTTTATAGAATTTCAAGAGAAATTATTTTTCGCCTAAAATGTGTGGGTAAATCCCTTTAAGTTTCAATTTCAATCTATAATTTGTCTTAAGACTGCTGATTGACATTTTTCTAACATGCGTTTTATCAACTGCAAAATCACTAGATTAAGAGCTTAAATAAGATTTTAACAAATTCTAAAACAAACTCACATTATGCTAGTATCAATATTAAGTTTTGACTTCAAAATTTCTAAGCAATATAAAAGTAGTTTAAGTAAAAAATGCAGTTTCGCAACATGAAATTAATAAACAAAATATAAAGTAAGAAGGAACGTCTCATTACATACCTTTTAAGTCAGCTCCACACACTTATTAACCACCAATAGACTAATGAATTGTAACTGTTTCCAACAACTTAATCAAAGAAAAGTGTGTACAGAACTAATTTGTTAATTAAAGAAAGTTTCCATTCCGTAGCTTAATATCGACTAAATATATCCACAAAGTGTTCAAAACTAAATAAATCTTCGTCAATCATAAACCGCAACGGATCGATTAGTAACAACGTTAAGAAGCCAGACTTTGACAGAGATGACACGTGGATATTCAGATGCTATTCCACCATTCGTCTTCTCATGAATAATAATGAAGAAGTTTCAGTGCCCATGGTGCTATGTGGAAAACTTAAAGCCTAGCCCTATTTTTTTTTTTTTTTTTTTTTTTTTTGTCTTTAAAAGCTATATTCATTTGACAACATTTAATAATCAAATACTTAAATTTATCTAGAGCTAGACCAGGGAGAGAGTTTCTGAAAAAAAAGCTTAATGCTTCGTACTTAATCCTTTATGTTGATATTTGTAACATTGTAACAATTGCAATTGTGTGAATAAATATTGTTTAAACCGAAGTTAGCTAGAGACAGTTACAAATGTAAACTACAGCTATCACTAAATATGATTCATAAAAACATTGTTTGAAAACTTTAAAACTGTAATAAAACAAGAGCTGTCTCCATAGGATGACGCATGTCCCCGATGGCACTTTGAATGAATATATAGTTATGGCCGATGTTAGAGTTTAGGCCCTTTGACCTACGGACCTGGGTCTTGCGCGCGACACGTCGTCTTACTGTGGTACACATTCATGCCCAATAATTTTAAAATCCATGCATGAATGACAAAGATATGGACCGGACACACCCATCAATGCACTATCATGAAAAATGACCTTTAACGTCTAAGTGTGACCTTGACCTTTGAGCTACAGACCTGGGTCTTGCGTGTGACATGTCGTCTTACTGTGGTACACATTCATGCCAAGTTATTTGAAAATCCATCCATGGATGACAAAGATATGGACCAGACACGTCCATCAATGCACTATCTTTTAACGTCTAAGTGTAACCTTGACCTTTGAGCTACAGACCTGGGTCTTGCGCGCGACACGTCGTCTTACTGTGGTACACATTCATGCCAAGTTATTTGAAAATCCATCCATCGATGACAAAGATATGGACCAGACACGCCCATCAATGCACTATCCTCTAACGTCTAAGTGTGACCTTGACCTTTGAGCTACGGACCTGGGTCTTGCGCGCGACACGTCGTCTTACTGTGGTACACATTCATGCCAAGTTATTTGAAAATCCATCCATCGATGACAAAGATATGAACCGGACACGCCCATCAATGCACTATCCTTTAATGTCTCAGTGTGACCTTGACCTTTGAGCTACGGACCTGGGTCTTGCGTGCGACACGTCGTCTTATTGTGGTACACATTCATGCCAAGTTATTTAAAAATCCATCCAATCGATGACAAAGATATGGACCGGACACGAAAATTGCGGACAGACTGACAGACCGACAGACCGACAGACGGACAGACGGTTCAAAAACTATATGCCTCCCTTCGGGGGCATAAAAATACTCAATGTATTTTTCTGAATGGTTGCTGGGTCTTTCATAAATTGTGTTTTTCATTGTACCAAGTTGTATGAAAACCTCTTCAATGCGAAAACAAAATGTTAATCTCTTAAATATCAAAAAGTGAAAACAGGTATAATTAGACAGAGAGACAACTTTAAAAATCAATCCAATAATGTCAACTTATCCTTCACGGTGTATAGTCACAATAAAACACATTTATATGAATCATAACTTGGTGTTTTACAACTGTATTATGATCCCAGTTTTTTTAAGAAATTTCAGTTCAATGCATACATAGGTTTTATTGAAGGAAATTACATTTTTAGGACTTTTCCAAATGCAAAAGGGGAAACAATAGTCATAATTATGAAACATTGTGTATAACTTGCCTTAAGGTACCTACATCCTGTTTTGAAGTTAAATGCAATATCTTCTTGGTTTACAAATCTTGTTTACCAAGGCGTTTTGAATCTTTACCTTGCGGAAATGCAGCTATAGAAACTTCTGTTTCTTCAATGCTGTTGTAATTTTAAAATCATTTTAAATGTTGTTTTATTTTCCTACCCTTCGATGTTTTCATTGCAGAGAATTTCTGCTACTTTCTGCGGGATGCTGGAGTCAGCTAGGGTCAGTTATGTGTCAACATGTAGTTTCAGGGTCTAGGCTACCAAGCCGGCAGGTCTCATGCTATGATTTATGAGATAGCATTCCATATTTGGGGGATAGCTTTCAGTATCTAGTACTTTGTATAAAAAGTTGTTTTTTTCTTGGATTTCTGCGGATACGAAGTAGCAAGCGCGTGAGAAACAGACAGAACTTACCATTTTGAAACAATTGCTGTACATATTATAACATGACTTAAGTGTAGATTAAAATGTAATTGGAGTTGAGCTTTGTGTCTTGTATATCTACATACTTATTAGTTGAGTGATCCCCCCAACTAAGAGTGGCAATATAGCTCACATTGGGCAAGTAGAACTAAAATTCTATGTTATGTTGGTACAAATGGTAAATCGGTACAAACGGCAATCAGAAGGCACATTAATAGGTATATTTGAACGTTTTTATAAGGATATGTTGATATATCTGTTAAAGTTGCCCTCGCAAATATGTAACAAAGTTATTGTTTTTAAAACAGGCAAGTTTAAGACAATAAAATGGATGGATATTTTTTCGCCCCAAACTTAGCAAGAGAACCATGCCTCGCAAATTATGCCCTTAAAAAAGAAACTGTAGCGGAAAAAAATATAGCAGACGGGTTGCTTAAAAATCTAACAAGTACATTCTAATGTATATGCAAAATACAAAAATAGGTAAGGAGTAGGTAAAAGAGTTGGGGTACTGGGGAAAGTGGACCAAAAAGTTTCATCCCTATTTTTCAAAGGACTTTCAGTTATAAAACTACATTTTTATGCCCCCACTTGGGGGGCATATAGATTTTCCCTTGTCCATCCGTCCGTCCGTCCTTCCGAGATTGTTGTGTCGCGCCTAGCTCTAAAAGTATTTGACGTAGAGTCACAAAAATTTACAAGAATGTTGGCCAGCATGTGTAGTTGTGTACCTGGGGTTTCGCTCCGGATTCATTCAGTCGTGCAGGCGTTATGGCCCCTGACTTAGTAAAAATAATTGGTCATTTCAATGTTTTGTCGTGCGTAGCTCCAAAAGTATTTGACCTAGAGTCACCAAAGTTTGTAGGAATTATGGCCCGTGACTTTGTAAAAATTGGTCATTTTAGTGTTGTGTCGCGCCAAGCTCCAAAAGTATTTGACGTAGAGACACAAAACTTTACAGGAATGTTGGTCAGCATGTGTAGTTGTGCACCTGTGGTTTCGCGTTCGGATTCATTCGGTCGTGCAGGAGTTATGGCCCCTGACTTAGTAAAAATAATTGGTCATTTCAATGTTGTGTCGTGCGTAGCTCCAAAAGTATTTGACCTAGAGTCACCAAAGTTTACAGGAATGTTGGTCAGCATGTGCAGTTGCGCACCTGGGGTTTCGCGTCCGGATTCATTCAGTATTGTAGGAGTTATGGCCCCTGACCTAGGAAAAAATTGTCATTTTAATGTTTTGTCGCGCGTAGCTCCGAAAATATTTTACCAACAGTCATTACGAAGAGAAATCGTTGAGTTCAAGCAACATTAAAATGCGGTGATGGACAGGTATCTAAAAATCTCAAGAAAGCATATATGTTTATACATTATATATGGTTATTGTTTGCTTTTTTTTTTTTGAAATAGCAACATATTGTTTTCCCAAAGTTGATCTGGGTCCTTTGTCATGTAGTGGGGGCATCTGTGTCCCATGGACACATTTTTAGTTGTAATTACATCTTCTTTTACAATTTATTTCATCACAAGAAAGACATGTTATGTCTATTTTAGTTATGTTTGTATGTGGTTGTATACCATTAAGAAGAACAGGAAAACATTAAATATTGATACATCCGGATCGACTTGTATTACACATGCATTAATGACCTTAGATGATAAAGGCGCATATAGTATATGGGTCAGATTATTATGGTAATACCTGTTTATGAAGGTCCTTTGGAAAAGTAGAACGGAACAAAGCCAGGCTTAATTAAAGATATCCAATGGTCTTCTTTCAGTAAAATATTTTATCTTTTAAATTAGATATTTGTTTCCAGTGTAGAAAATTTTTACATTACATATAAATTAAATATGTGTGTACAGTTACATTCATATTTAAATGAACCGCCCGCTAAGCACAGTAGGTAAGAGCGTCGGTCTACGGATCTCGGGGTCGCGAGTTCGATCCTCGGGCGGGGCGTATGTTCTCCGTGACTATCTGATAAACGACATTGTGTCTGAAATCATTAGTCCTCCACCTCTGATTCATGCGGGGAAGTTGGCAGTTACTTGCGGAGAACAGGTTTGTACTGGTACAGAATCCAGGAATACTGTTTAGGTTAACTGCCCGCCGTTACATGACTGAAATACTGTTGAAAAACGGCGTTAAACCCAAAACAAACAAACAAATCATATTTAAATGTCATGCAGAAAGATATTTGGGTCTAATATCCCTTTTAGTTTGTTCAGGAGAGCTAATTATATGTACAACATCTCTCATCCCCACCCCCACCAACGCACTGGTGTCAGAGGAACTATGTTATACAAATGATTTGAAGTTATAACTCGTTTGTAGATGCATGTGCAGAATTAACTCACTTCAAATACAGTATGCACAGTTTTGTACAATAAACTTATAAACTTTAAGTGATTTTCTATTAGATGAATATATTTGGTAAATGAATTGTGTAATATTACTATAAAACAGCCCGCCCGCTTAGCTCAGTAGGTAAGAGCGTTGGTCTACGGATCGCGGGGTCGCGAGTTCGATTCTGGGACGGGGCGCATGTTCCGTGACTATTTGATAAACGACATTGTGTCTGAAATCATTAGTCCTCCACCTCTCATTCATGTGGAGAACAGGTTTGTACTGGTACAGAATCCAGGAACACTGGTTAGGTTAACTGCCCGCCGTTACATGACTGAAATACTGTTGAAAAACGGCGTTAAACCCCGCACCCCCGACCCCTAAAAAAAAAAAAAAAAAAAAAAAAAAAAACTATAAAACATGCATTTTTCACATTCTGCAACAATGTTTGTAACTATTAGATATACATTTTTCTTTTAAATATTAAATCATATATATGTCGCCTGTGATTGAATGCTTGTAGTTAAACACTTACCTAATTTCGTTGATAACTTCCGTCCCTATTCTAGCACAGAACAAGATCAATGTTTCATAATCCAGACTATCGCTTATACGTTCTCTATCACAGACAACATCATACAAGTACTTCAAAATGTACAAAATAATACTTGTTTAAAATCGCTAAGGGGTCGTCTCAGTCAATTTTGTATCAGTTATGTTTAGAACTGCGGTCTGTCAATGTGACACAATTTTTGATAAGATATAACTATACTGTGTTACTATATTGAATTTGTACACACCTAGGATTTTTCATTTTCAAATTTCCTGACACTAATAATTAAATCTATGGCATAATACTGTTAGTACGCTTAATAAAATCCAATATACTGAAAGTGTTCGTCGCTACTGGCTGTTAAAGTCGATTAAACGTGGAATCATGTGGTGTATCAGTATGACACGACGAGACATTTACTTGTTTTGACTTGATATGAATGGATGAAGTCTTTTAGAATAGTTAAACATTTAACAGACATTTGTTGTTAACCCTTGATGATTTTTATAACTTCTTACTTAATGAAGATAACATGTAAATTTATAGTAAAACATTAGAATGTATTAAAACAATAAACATATTAGTTAAGCTAATTTATGATGTTTTACCTATCTAGAAGATATACAGTAAAAGTAGAAAAACAATAAACGGTTTTAAGTTATGTTTTGCTTTTCATAGAAGAAATAGGAACTGTTTTATCAAGAAAATAGACCAAATGAAATTGCAACTTACAAATATCAATTTATGAATACATATCAAAGAGGATGTTTTTGCAGGGACAGGCCGAGCGTTTTATAGCACGATAACCAGAGGACAAGTATTGTAATAAAAAAATGTGACCACCGATGTGTATTCAGTAGTAATGGACAAAGCTTTAAGATAACTACCAAGTTTTTTTGTTTTTTTTTGTGTTTTTTTTTCTCTTCAAATGTGTATACGCAATTCGTAGAAAGTGCAGCTTGTCAATGGACTAAGTATGTATTAGCATCTGGACGGTAAACATTTGCTTGTATAGTTCTCCAAAATCTGGTACACTTTAATACCGAATAGATCAAAAGCGCAAGAAATACCTGTGTCCTTCCTATTGCATTACAAATCTTGTTTCCCGAACTTAAGTCAAGTCAGGAAGCACCACATTCATTTTATCATAGTATCTATCAGTGATATATATCAAGTCAGAAGATGTTTTGGGGAGATACAAACTGACATTAATTTGTTAACATGCTAATCAGTAACATTGACATTGCTTAATAATACGGAATTCCATTCTAGAATATCAACCTTGAGTAATTTTCCATTTGATTCCTAGAGCTGGCAATCTTACTTCCTTGTTCTGATTGCAAGTTACCCAATCTGCTCCAATGATACATTTCCGTACATAGGTAAGAACCTTTAGAACAAAGTTTATATACAGACACTTTTTACATTAAATACATTACGTTATATCTATCTAGCATTGTTTTGACAATTCTTAATGGGCAAGATTCATATAAAAAGCCTACTTTAGAAAATTTGGCAAGTAATGATAACAGCACTCAATTTGAAAGCTAAACAAAACACGGAAACGTAACGGCAGTCGACCGAATACGGCAGTATTTGTGTATAAGACCGTCTAAAGATATTGTAATGTTTTGGGATTGCCGGTTACTATCTTTTTATAAGCAATTACCTCTACTAATTCATTATACCTTGACTTCGAATTGACCAACCATTTGAATACTCTTTCTATAATTGATACTATCAACAAGGAATGCTCCATTCAAGTTGTACGAATGATACAAGAACTTAAAAACATTATTAGTATCTAGACAATACATTAGCCACTCCTTGTCATGTTTCTCTTGACTAATAATAATCTCATTTTCAGGTTATTTATAGCTTTATATATATATTTATAACTAGTATAACTTAAATCAAACATATGCATACCTATTTGCGAAAGGCCATTTCAATGAGAAAAAAATGGGCGTGAAGATTTCACAGTCAAAACATATCAAAAGGAGGTCTCAAAAACAAAGAAATGACAATAATAAATGAATCAACTTACTATTAATGTGTATAGCACTAAATTCATTTTAGTCGAGTAACAATTGGATAACACTGTACCATGTGCCGAGAGAAAGATCCTAAGCTTTGCAAATATAATGCTTTTAGCGCCAAATGCATGTTTGCACCAAATCAACTCAATGTTTAGAATAGTTTTGCATTACCATTTATTTGCGACCCGAATGGGGGGGGGGGGGGGGGGGGGGGAGAGAGAGAGAGAGAGAGAGAGAGAGTTGTTGCTATTAGCATCATCACTCTGTGTGCTTAAGTGTTTATTGTAGGTCATATGAAATATGAAATGAACATTCTAATAAATAAAAATTATTTTACAGAAGTGTTTTGACAATACAAAAAATGCTTTTAATATTATACACTGTCGCAAAGTATCTGCATAGTCCTATTGATCTCCTTTTGCCTTCATTGTAGCACTCGAATAGAAATAGAAAACAAAAATGGAATTATCTGTTGAAAGATTCTTGACAACATAGTTTTTGTTAACAGCTAAACGAAACGCTTTATTTTTAGAATTTTGAAGCTGCATCAATTCATTTAAAGTATATTTTAAAATAATTAACAAAAACCACTAAACATGACAACAATTTTCTATGTTTTGTTGCTTTTGACAAAATTTATCATCGGAATTCACCTTTCAATATATTGAGCTGTTATATGTGTCATGCATAAAGGTAAGTCTTTAGGATATTTATCCACTCAATTCAAATTGTACCCCTACAAATCTTTTGATTCCAGTGGATTTTCTGATTTACATGGGGTAAATGCAATGCAACAGTTTTCACCGAAAATATTTTGCTGTACTTTCTCACAAATGACATGCACTTTATAAGTTCTAACAGACAGCAACCAAATATAAAGTTGACAAATCAACACATGTACAATGAATATGTGTATTCACAGACTTGTTAGAGGTCACCGACTTGCAATACATGTAAAACGTTTAAATGAACCACTGTGTCATGCACACTTATATATTTAATTGCATTTCCAGAAGTGATCGATAGTGTTCAATACATGTACCTGAGCTTCGTCACCGAAGCTATGTACAGTATAAAAAACTAATAAATGGCGCCAAGTTTAATTAAAATTGCCATTGGGAAAATATGAGACAAAATACTTACAGATAAAAGGAAAATATGTGGCATAGTCTCTGGAATGCATATACCGAGGCGCGTATTCAGAAAACTTTACTTTGACTGAAAAGTGTTGTTTGTTTTCATTTATTGTCATTTATAAGTTACAAGTAGTGCATATTGTAATTGAACTTTCCATGTATAGCGGATAGCACCTACAAATTCCTTGTTTTATCGGTCTAAGTTTAAGGCTTGATATGGTGATGAATGCGACTTCGGTACTGTGTATTGTTTTGATTAACGTTTGATAAAAATAGATTTATCAGATTACAATTGTTTTTGCTCCCTTGCTCGTTTCATCTAAAATATTCATTCTATGTAATCAGTAATATTCCAAGAAAAAAAAACCTTGCAATTGCATATAGCTAAGTGTTAGTCGGAAGGATAGATAATGCAATTTGATATTGAAACAAACTAGATCAGTAAAGTTTAAGGTTTGTGTTTATGTTGCAGTGATAGTGAAACAAACTAGATAGATAAAGTTTAAGGTTTGTGTTTATGTTGCAGTGATAGTGAAACAAACTAGATAGGTAAAGTTTAAGGTTTGTGTTTATGTTGCAGTAATAGTGAAACAAACTAGATAGGTAAAGTTTAAGGTTTGTGTTTATGTTGCAGTGATAGTGAAACAAAACCTTGCCTCAAAAACTTATTTGTCACCAGTAAAAAGCTATTTCTAAATTAACAATAGGTGAACACGCAAGGGTACTAGTAAGTGGCCACACCAAATAAACAAACAATTCAGATGCTAAGGTGTTGAAACTCAAAAAAACCTTTGTGTCTGATGGACTTTTCTGAGCAGCATCTTGAAATTCATCATACGCAATTTTGAGTCTGAGATCTGTGTCTTATTCTGATTTCCAATTAAAAACAAAGACGTAAAGACATCGGTCTTACTAGAGAAATCAAAGCGCTCAAAGCGCTGATGGTGGCTGTCAATCAATGTTTAAAATATTACAAAGAAAGCGACGACTGAGGAATTGTTAATATAAACCATAAGAACTTTTTTTTTGCATTTTTTTTTTTAATATTCGGCTTTGGTTTCAAAATTAATCCGTTTTCACTGCCAGTCATTGTTTACATACACACTGATTCAGTCTTTAAGGAATAGTTTTGATCCTTTTTGATTATTTGTGACGAAAACTACAACATAAATTACATCGAAGATGTTTTACTATGAATAAATAATATAGCTAGGTTTTTTCTCCAAATCATTCAGCTTTTAAGATTTCTTTTTAAAGCTTTTGGTCTGTCATGAATTATTATACACACTGATTTAGTCCGTATCAGATAGCTGTGGTTTTCATGAGACTTTGGAAGAAACAAAAAACTGTACAAATCACTCAGAATGTCGTCTGACAGGTATTAAGACATTAATATCACCAACTGTATACTCAAATCCTAACATAAATGCAGCTTCCAAATGTGGACATTAGTCAAAACTTAACTGTCACCGAGAAATCAATAGTACTTGCGAACGACCGTTATTTATGATATATTGTACCAGATTGAGCGCGCTAAAAACAAATAGTGTTGCGACACATGATGCAACATCCTGTGCATCCGCACGTATGTAGATCATGCTGTCGTAACAGTTCATAATCGAGGCTTTGAAAGCAACACAACAAGAAACCGTTACGCACAAGATCTGACCAGTGGTGCGATCGCATTTAATCGTCATGTGTCACAAACTATTTTTTTCCATGTGACTCGATGAATTGAGCTGAAAGAAGCATCTGTATTGAAACAATTTAATTTTTAATTGTCAAATCGTTATCCGACGACTTGCTACAATCTGACAGATGCAGTTTCAAAGGCGATATTAGTATCATGCTGCGCCCATTGTCACGGCTTTTCAAGTTGATAAATCGTGATTCGTAGCACCACTAGTCCATAGCGAGCGTTGGCGACCTGTGGGTTTCCACGTTGATATGTGTTTGTCATCGAATTATACGATAATTGTATCTATGCTCATATAGTACTATATGTACATTTGCTGAAGGAAGATTATCCGTGAGGAAAATTTATTTAGAAAACTACAAGTCTTTGATTCTCCGAGGTACTTGCAACAATATCGATGAATTTTAATGAATGGTCTTTATTTGTTCACTCTCGTATTCTACTGTTTATAATTTTGTTTGAATGTATAACGTGAACTGTATTAATGTCGAGCTTTTAGTTTACGGTACTTGTAAGATAAAACAGGTTAAGCAGTAAATTATCCGATAAATGGTGTTATCTTGTATAATGTATATTTTAACTCTAAAATATGTGAGGTAATATTAAAAAGCTTGAGTCTAGTGGATAATTTCGGTCTTTGTTTCTTTTATGTTTGTAGGTGTATGTTCGAGACTCTCTTTGTGATGTTTTACTTATTTTTTTGCAGATATTTTTTATATATGCTATATATGTATTTTTTCTTTCCATTTTTTATTTATTTGTTTAAGTTTATTTTTCATGTCATGACAAATATGTATACATGCAGAAGTTCATTAAAAAGCACTGTCGGTATCTGAGTAGTCATCCTGCTCGCTAGAAGTGTCTGTAGCCACTGGCCTCAATAATGAAATGCTCACACGAGTCGTTATAAATATGTTATTGATATTCTTAAACATAACATTTTATTAACCTTCATAATGTCTTTAACGATCGCAACTTTGGTTTTATTTTCCCTGCAAGAGGTTTTTTATTTATTTTGCAATGTTAATAGATTCAATGTCTATTCTAATATGAGATCCTCTGCAAAATGTCAGTAAGTACTCAGTATATGTTACCTGTATTCCTTCTCCAGGTAGAAACACGATAGATAAAAAAATGTACCTCGTCATGTATTCGAACCAGCACCGTAAGCTTACAAATCAAACGTGTTAACCACTAGACCTCGACGCTTCTTACATTGGTTTTGCGAAATAAGATATTTGTTTTTATATAATATGTCTACCTGATTCCCGATTTCATCGTTATGGGTTAATCCGGTATTGGTAAATAAAGGCCACAGTTATCGCTTTTTGTTTATACATGTTCAAGTTATATCAATAAAGTACTGTCCTGTTCATAAATCATCTCACTAAATTTGCGCTAATTAGTGATAATATTGGCAGTATCAACGCCTGAGGAAATCCATATCATAGCTGCTTATCGATTTTCTATAAATAGCCTAATTAACATGTGGTCATATTTTGCGTGCTTGATTCAGTAACATTCTTGGATCACTAGGGTTGCATTAATATAATATCTTACAATTTGATAGCTGTGACGAACATTTAAGTTTGTTCTGACATATCTGAAAAGTGTTACAACTTGCTGGAAAAGCTATCGTATTGTCTACGGACCGGAAATGTTTGGAAACTGTTCCGTTGAAATTCCGTTTCTATTTTTAGCCGCGAATTATTACTAGCAGAAGTCATTGTTCTTTATCAAATAAAGACTTAAATTTCGGGAGTTATACATGTGACACTGCGGTTAGGAAACATTTTTGAATTGTCAGCCTGGATTCCCAGGCTAGGTTTCTATATATATATGTAAGCTACCTTTTCTACGTTATAAGCTACGTGACCTCTGGGGCAGTACTATGCAATAGATAATAAATATCATCGCTCCAGTTCAGGTGACATGGGGTCATCGTTTATTAACGTGACCATAAATTTGCATATTTGTATTCATACACGTGGTTGTTTTAATTAAAACGTTGACTTCAGTTTGTATTGATTTTAGTCGCCAAATTTACATTAAAAATGGTATTAAGGCATATATTGTAGCTTTGCATATTCTGCACGTTGTGTAGATAATTGTTTACCTGGAAAGCTTGGAACTATTTTTGGTTGTGTTGTTAGGATGGTCTTAAGAACTGACAAGATTTCTCAAACGGAGTATTCTTTTTGACACTGGTGGCAGCAGCCACCAAAAACTGTACGTTTTCTTTTCAAATGTACGGTTTACTTTTGCTTTGGTTGAACTTTGATGTATTTTAGTATCACCAAGCACAACTGATCTCGCAAGAAAAAAATGTTTCGATAATGCCAACGAAAGTATACAAAAAAGAGCGTCTCCAAGGATGCACATGCCCGATGGCACTTTAAGAATGTTATGGCCGATGTGAGTTTAGGACCTTTGACTACAGCTGGTTCTTGCGCAGTGATCTCTACTTGCACACTTTATGAAGATACTTTAAAATGCATGCATGAATGACAAAATATGCGACACGCCTTCAATGCTTATCATATAAAAAGACTTAAAAACTAAGTGTGACTTGATATTTTGAGCTACGGATCAGGTCATTGCGCATGACATTTTAGTTCTTACTGTGGTACACAACTTTGCAATTATTTGAAAATGCATCCAATCGATAAAAATAATGACCGGACACGTCACAATGCACTACCTAATGTTAAGTGGTGACCTGACCTTTGAATTAATACGGACCTGGGTCATTGCGCACGACATCGTGGTTTATGTGTCACATCATGCCAATTAATTTTAAAATCCATCCATCGATGAAAAAAACTGGACGACACCCATAATGCAATCCTACATTCTAAGTGTGATTTGACCTTGAGTTCGACTTGGTCTTGCGCGCGAACATATCTCTATACTGTGGTAACACCTTCTGCCAAAGTTATTTGAAAATCCAATCATCGATGACAAGATAGGACGCGACAAGCCATAATCATAACCTTTAATGTCTAATTTGGACTTACCTTTGACTACGACTGTACTTGCGCACAAGTGACTACTGTGGTACACATTCATGCAATTATTTGAAAATCCATCATCGATGAAATAGATATGGACCGGAACCCATCAATGCACTATCCTTTAATGTCTAGTGTGACCTTGACCTTTGAGTACGGACCGGTCTTGCGCGCGACACGTCGTCTTACTGTGGTACACATTCATGCCAAGTTATTTGAAAATCCATCCATCGATGACAAAGATATGGACCGGACACGAAAAATGCGGACAGACTGACAGACCGACAGACGGTTCAAAAACTATATGCCTCCCTTCGGGGGCATAAAAAGAGCAAATCAAATAGAGGAACATTAACTTAGTCTGCTTTAAAGATTGCCTTTGGTAAATTGAAGATTTCGAGTATTGTCTTTTTAGCGACTATAGGTTTAACATTCATCTTTGACAGCTGTATGAAATACGATATAAAAGCATATGCTTGAAATAATTGCAATTTTCTGCTTTATATCTTTATTACAGTATATATAAAATAAAAAAAAAAAAAACAAGAATTATCAGGATTTTAGATTTATTTTTTTATTTTGAGAAGCAACTCAATCAAACACAAATGGTCGCATTAATGTTTCAAATTATCCTTAACTTTGGGTACTGACAACCGTTGCATAACTATCAATGGAAATGGTATTGAGGAGTCAAATCAATAATATAAATAAAGCCTTGACAACAGTGTAAAAGCAACACTATAGTGAGATGTGGTGTCCTCATTGACATTTAATACAAATCTATAAGCGACCCTTTCACACCATTCAGGTGAAGATTTATTGCTCTTACTGACATATCATTATAATAAATTATCTTAAATATTGTGCAAATGCAGTGAGAAGAAAACCTTTCGTAACTTCCTTGAAATAACTGAGAAAATCAACATTCTTGTTGTTTTAACACTTAATTTCACTTAATATTATCGTTTGTCAATATCATATATACATTCTACGCAATACTTGATGGAAATGAACACCTCTAACTGTGGCCGAGAAGCTTTAAAACAGCTTGAAATTACTCCTAAGGTTAATTGTTGTTAGACAAAAGACGCGAACAAGCCTTATAAACTTTCTACAGCATAAATCAATTGAAGATAACTAAATCCAGAGAAATTAATGAACTATATGTCAGATCTAACAGTCAGAACAATAGTAGACATATTTAATTTCAAAATCTTTTAATAAAAAGGCAATGATTTTTTCTAAGTAGGAAGAAATATTGATTTAGTGACAGATACATTACAAAAAAGCTTTTTAGTCCTTAGTAGGCGAAAGACGCTAAAGATAGATTGTTTGATGTTATTTGACTCGATTAAAGTCTGTACAACAGTATAAAAGAACTTATAACTTAAGTTGCTGTGTGATAGTTTTAAGATTATTTCACAATTTTATAATATTTTTAATTTAGATAATGTAATTGCCCAAAGCTTAACATCATGATTTTCTGCTCGAATCAGTAAATTGATTAAATATCGACTAACTTTGTAAGGGATATTTATCGTATATTCATATCTTATGTAATGGCTTTCAGTTTTATTTATTTAATGTTCTTTTTAAAGTTTGATATTAAAAAGATCCATTGTTTACGAGGGAGGGATGTTCAAAAAGTAATGTAACAGGGTCTGAATTGTCGCAACATTTCGTTAAAAATTCCTGTCTATTTTACTATATGATATCTCGCCTCCTTGTTAGCAATTTATAGACTGATTGCTTTCTTTCAAACACTCCTCGTAATATGATTTCCCTGCTTCAGTAAGTATATATATATATATAAATATATACTATTGACTATGTTTTCGTATATTTAATTTGCACATTTATTAACACTGAACAAAAGCAAATCCTCAAAAAAGTAAACTTATATCTATGGGTTTGACTTATAAGCCTATCCGTCCGTAGTGTCACTCTCACATGTGTGAAATCTCCCTGCTGAAGTTTTGTATTAATTAAGATGTTTGAATTAATCAAACAAACAAAAAGCAAATATTACACAGAAACAAAATACGCAAGAGCTTAATACAAATATAAACGTGTATGAAGACTCGAACGTCATCAAAGTGATTTTAAGACTTTACAGTTTGGTCTCAATATTTTCACACGATTTTGATAAGACCACCATGATTAATGAAGTAAACACTGGTTGTCAATCAAAGTTAAATTCAGGTTCCATTTTTAACATTGACAGTAAGCTTAATTCCTATAAACATGGGATGGGCTCGATTGTGTATCCCGATTTCGCCCGATTTGTGCTCGTTTCAGTGGGGCTGGTTGCCCGCGCATCAATTTGGTACACATGCATTGCCCGATTGAAACATCACTTTACAATATTTGTATATTAACATTCATAATTCTTACACGCGTTTCATCAACAGCAGAAGTATTTAATCACAGGAATTCAGTAAGATTTAAAGTTGACAATATAATCATCATATTCTGAAATAAACTAAAAACTATAAAACTCCACTGCCTCGGTAACCTAGTGGTAGAGCTTCCGCTTCGAGTGCGGGAGGTCGTGGGTTCGATCCCTGGCCGCGCGCGTCATACCAAAGACGTGAAAAATGGTACCAGTAGCTACCTTTCTTGGCGCTTAGCAATAAAAAGGGAAACTGGTCTCTCATCTCTCACACCCACGTGGCGGTGGATTACATCAGGAATGAGGTGTCGAGAGTGATTAATATAAGTTGTAGAACTTGCTTCACAATCGACCTAAATTAAATTCTGTATAAAATAAAAAACTTAAAAAATATGTATATATAAACTTGTCTCATTGAACATGCGCACATTTTTCGCAGTATAAAATTACAGTAAACATTTTTCAAAATATGAAATTCTACTATATACTGATTTTATCCAACTCTCAACAAGCGCATTTACAGTTAGAATAGATGACTCTCTAATACCCAAGTCACTGCCAAGTGTAGATAAGTGTGTCAGCATTCCGTAGCACATATCGACTAGATATATCCACAAAATGTTAAAATTTTATAAACATTTGTCAATCATAACCGCAACGAAATCGACTAGTAACACAACGTTAAGAAGCCATACTTCTGAAGAGATGACACGAGGATATTCATAGGCTATTCTACTATTCTAAAAATAATACGAGTAGAAATTTCAAGTGAGGAGAAGTACTATTGTAAAGGCATATAAAGTTCAAATGAAGTAACATACAATAAGATCACCATAAATTAAACATAAACGTGGATAGGTTTTAGAGGATCGTAATATATTTTTCAAAGGACTTGCAATCACAAAACTGAATACATCCTTTAATACAAATTATGTCATCGCAAAACAGCAATGTTATGTCTATACTATAGTTATGTGTTTATGAGGTCATCAAACAAGTGTGTATACTTGCCTTTAAGAATAAAAGGCAAACAATAAATGTTGTTACATCCTGGTTAGCTTGTATTACACACATATATATATATATATATAATTGACCTGATAATGGCGCAGATAATATACTATACAGGTCAGGTTATTATGATATGTCGTTTGTTGTAGATGTGGATGGATGGGAACATCCGGTTCAAGGATAACTGTTTGGGTTGTAACGAGGCCCTGCG
Organism: Mercenaria mercenaria; assembly: GCF_021730395.1. Lineage (NCBI taxonomy): Eukaryota > Metazoa > Mollusca > Bivalvia > Venerida > Veneridae > Mercenaria > Mercenaria mercenaria. The sequence goes on from NC_069362.1 coordinate 63,706,096, forward strand.
GGGCACTATCTTTTTCTTTTTTTCATAAAATATGTTTTTTATATTTAAGGAATGTATTATAAGTATTAAACAGCAACTATATTTGAGCCGCGCCATGAGAAAACCAACATACTGGTTTTGCGACCAGCATGGATACAGACCAGCGCATTCGCGCAGTCTGGTCAGGATCCATTCTGTTCGTTAGCTGTTTCTGTAATTGCAATGGCGTTGAAAGCGAACATCATGGATCCTGACCAGACTGCGCGGATGCGCAGGATGGTTTTGATCCATGCTGGTCGCAAAGCCACTACGTTGGTTTTCTCATGGCGCGTCTCATTTGATCGATCTCATTTCATCGATCTGTACAGTAAATAAGACTTTTCATTAACAGCAAGAGAGTAACCTGGCATGGGACGAGAGTTCCATTCCAGTTGGCGTAGGTAAACTCGAAAAGGCAGTCACTTTGCAAGAATAAAATGGTTTAATAATTACTATTTCAGTCTGTTTAAGTATTCAAACTTAAGTAGAGTCAACCCCTTTTAAAGACATCACTGGCAAAATTCACAAAATTGTAACCTTAGACTAATCATTTGGGTGAAACCTGCATAGCGTTTTCTTTTAACACATACATTGAACGCTGTTACATGCCTAAACAGATAAGACAATTTTGATTATACTTGACCCTTAATGTTAAGAAACACCATTGAATGCTCTGAAAACAAATGCAGTTTAGAAGTATTAAATATACATGTCAATAAACTCGGTCTTCATTTAAATATTAAATGGAAATCAAAAATATGTCACATGAAATATAACGTTCAGAAATAAATGTAATTCTACTCACCTAACTTTATCAATAAATTCCACGAAGAAATACACTTTTTCCTTTAACCTACAAAAACCATACAATTCATTGTTTTAACAATGTTTCTAAACTGTAAATATAATCCAAAATTGCACTTCAGATTTCTATATCACAAGTCCACATTATACAAGTACTTTAAAATGACAATATTAAAATCACTTAGGGGTCGTCTCAGTCAATTTTGTATCAGTTAAGTCGAACACTGTGGTCTATCAATTTGACACGCTTTTGATAAGATATGAGCCGTGCCATGAGAAAACCAACATAGTGGCTTTGCGACCAGCATGGACCCAGACCAGCCTGCGCATCCATGCTGTTCGCTAATGGTTTCTCTAATAACAATAGTCTTTGAAAGCGAACAGCATGGATCCTGACCAGACTGCGCGGATGCGCAGGCTGGTCTGGATCCATGCTGGTCGCAAAGCCACTATGTTGGTTTTCTCATGGCGCGGCTCATATAACAATAATGATTTCGCGTACACTTTAGGATTGTTCAGTTTAAATGTTTTATAGTAATACAGCTATGGCATAATACGGTCAGTGCAATTCAATATATAAAAAGTCGGGGTCTTTAAAGAACTGCAGGATTTAAAACGATAAAAAGTGGAGCTCTGGGGTCTTTAAGTAAGACACGACGAGATATTTACTCTATATATATGAGTTCTGTTTGATACGAATTTAAGTCACGAAATTCAGTCCATTCAAATAATAGAGATATTCAGATCGAACGGTAAACAATGAAAATAAATTTACTAAGAAGTAGTTCGTTCGTGCATAAACATGATAATGATAACCTTTCATACATAAACAGAACATCACAAAATACGTACAGAATAAAATCAGTAAGGTTTCTGTTTGAGTTCATATAAAGAAAAACTAACAAAAGTAAAATACTTCATTTGAAAAAGGTCAATAGATAGCACTGCGGTCAATTTATATGTTCTGAATCTCGAGTAAATCTAATACTTCCGTATCAAAGTAGTGGCGAGGGCGGGTGGGGTGTAACACGTTCATTTATCTCTCACGAACGGACTCAGTCATACCCGTTCTGCTACTAGTTTGCTTGGTTACAGTCTTCTTCTAAAGGAACCTTTTACCTATGCTATTAACTATCACAATAGCAATCTTCAAATGCCATATAAATCTTCGTATTTTGACTCGGGTTTGATACATCAGGTCCTTTTGAACATGGGTTTTATTCAATATTTCTTTATTGATCTACAAACTCTCGAGTTTGCTATACCTTTGCTTGGTTTCAGTCTATTACAGTTTCCTATACACAAAGATTTGATATACAAAGACTTGATCTTTATAATCGCAGGATAAATTGATAAACAGTAAAGTGAAAGTAAACAGTCATGTAATAATGTACTTACTTGCAATTAGTACCCGCTACCTAGAAGTTATAAGTGTATTTCTGACAATCACAGAATCTTTATTGTATCCTAATCACACCAAAAAGATGTTTCATGCGTTTCAAAAATAGTTCCATTCATGAACATTGCGGATGAATTGTCAATGATCAAGCAGTTGTAATTTAGCATGTTTCCATATACACTGACCACTTAGAGTATATTATAAGTGTCAACGATAAGGCATTATAGCCCATTGTTACATCACAAACCCCACCCCCCCCCCCCAGCTAGCCATTTAGATAACTTCATGTGAGGTCACCTAGATCTGAGTCCTGATTGTTAAACTAATTGTAATTTCGGGTGTTTCTGCTTTATCCTGGTTGTTAATGCTTGGCAATGAGTACCCAATAGTTGCCATACAACAGACAATAAATCTAAAAAAAGTCTTCCCCACCAGACGTCTTGAGGATTTGTTTTTTCTTTTTGTTAATATTCTACTGAGTTGACTAATGGTTCATTTTTTCCGTTTGTCGTTTTTATTTGAAATAGGAAGGGGCACAAGGAAACAAAAAAAAACAAGCCATAAATGAACATAATATTTGAAAATTAACAATTCAGTGAACATAAACAGACGGTTTTATGATAAATATTACCGAATGAGAATTCTACATATTCAAATTATCGCGTTTCACTTTTGCTAAGGGTTGAGCGTCAATGCACCTAAATATGAAAAAAAAAGAACTTTATAGTAGAAAACCATTACTAGTATTTTATAAAGTGTCATTTGTCTTTGTTTTAATATCATTTATGAGGGCTACCAATTTTTTTGCTCCTTTTTTTACGGAAAACTGATATTGCATTTTAATTTCATAACTGCCTGTACATGTATATTACATTTGAAAATATATTCCTGCTGAATAACACAGCAAAGTTTGTCAAATTGTAGTCAATGTTTGTTAATCATGTTAAATATAAACTAGACAATTTGGTCTTGACACAGATGTTTGGCAAATTTTAAGCTGGAAAGGGGCCATAACTACGTCAAAAAAATAGTTGTTTATAACCAAAGTCGAACTTGACCTGTATTTTATTATGTTACACCTGTGTACCAAAAATTATTTAAACCTGTCGAACCTTTCATGAATTATTGTCCGAAAACAATGAACTTGACAAGTTTTAAGTTGGAAAGGGGCCATAACTACGTCAAAAATGCTGGTTTGTAGACAAAGTTGAAGTTGACCTGTATTTTCTTATGTTACACCTGTGTACCAAACATTATTTAAATCTGTCAAACCTTTCATCAGTTCTTGTCCGGAAACGATGAAAACCAACAGACATACCGACAGGCCGGCAAGTATAATAACCCAAGGATGATATTATATATTATATTATATATTATATTATATATGTATACATCTAGAGATCGACGCTATGTTTGTTTCTTCTCAAAACCCTGGATAAGTATAAAGATATTGAAGTCGACACAATGTAAAATGCCATAACCATTCACTGCAGAAACAAAATACTATCAAATACAACTAAATTTCAGTTTCATGTTTTGTTAAGGGGACGCAGACTTTGAAATTAGAAAAAAGTGGGTGGGGTATGATAAAATTTATCTGCAAAAAAAGTACAAAGTTTTGGTACATGAAATGGATACTGTTTCAACTGTTATTAGTAAACAAAGGATTGCTCACTAAAATAAAAATAAAAAAAACTCAAACAAGAAAATTATTGTTGAATTACATATGAGTTATTGTGTACATTCAAAGTCAACAAATTATAATTTTTTTGTGCGGAAATAATAGCGCTTTACATTGTCCAAACATTTATCAATATCCTAAAGATTCTGATTTAAAGAAAAAAAAGTGAAATAAGTTCTGTATTTTCATTTTGCATATGTAAGCTAAAACATAGTATTTAGTTTGTTTACAAAGTAGTGCATACGAAAAGATATGGTGGTCAAGGAAGGTCATATTCCAAAACTAAAAGAGTATATTTCCCTTAATACATTAAACATTTATTGTTACAGAAGTCGAATGGCTTGCAATAAGGTCCTAGAAATGGGTCCATTATTAATTTTCAACTTGGTATTCATGAACTACAATGCACATAAATATCAAAACACATTCAACATACTTGTGAAAATGTATTTTGATAAAGATTCTTAAAATAAGGTATGAAATTTGGTTGAGAGGTCAAATCAATGTGTATATGTGCAAAAGTAACCTCCTAATATCATTCACAAAACTTACTAATACACAGCAGGAATGAAAATGATCAAAACTTGACGATTATATACAATTATCGTCAATTTTATGCCATTTATAATGTGTCCTTTAATTGTCCACCATACTTTTCATAACTCTGTTTGCACGAGTTGCACGAGACTAGTTGTCATTCACGTAAATAAACGGGGTCAGACAAGTTGTAAATGCAATATCTTCTAAATGTAATTAATTGATAATGCAGTTCAGGAAAAAAATTATCTCATAACGTAATGAACAAGTATGATGTTGTAATAACAACTACACTTACACTGATCTGAGTAGCAGTCAGTTTATATGTGACTTTATTAATTCATTTTGTATTTGTTATTGTTGTAAAAAAGTATAACGGAAGTGCCTCACAACTAAAAGCGGAAATGAATTCAATTCGCAAAATAGTCCACAGTAAATAATATTTTTTTTATTAATGTCCATAGAAATTAATTATTTTCAGATATTTAAGACGAATTTTCTTAATAGGATTCGTTAATTGATAAGAAATTATAAACATCGACACTTTTTTGAAAAATCATACACGTGCTGACACCTAAGTTGTCTCCCGTAGATTATTAAAATTACCGTTCGTCCAGCGCAGTAATACGATTTGCAGTGAATCGCCGAGAAGTCGTGGGAAAATTAAAAACCATGTAAATAAACTAAAATTAACTACTTTTTCAAGATCAATTTCAAGTGATCGACGTTATGCATTTAACACACCAGACCTGTCTTGCATCTTAGATATCTGTACTAAGGTATTCATAGTGTAGAATGTCATGTTATGCCCTTGCAATGCTAATCCCACTCCGATTTTTTTGTTTATACTTTTTGTCAATGAGAAAGATGGCGTCCATCCAAAGCTGAGATGACGGGGCGTTAAGTTTTTACATGTTTAAGCAAACCTGGTGTGTTAGAAGGAAAAACTCATCCCTACAACGTTATTGATTACACTGGTATTGTAAAACACCTGTTTTTTCCTTATATAAAAGCTTAATATTTTGTGTTGAATGTACTTTCACAAAGATCTCTGTTTCCTTATTACATTTATAGTACCACATCCTTATCCACAAAGTACTGAATATTACAGGTGTCCATCAGTATTATATCAATTTAGGAATATGTTTTTTATCTTCCCACCATCAATTTCTTATATATGCACCCCTTCCTAATTTCTGCGTGAATTGTGAATGTAGCAATATGCGTCCTCTTAAAGCTTAAGCATCAAGGAACGAGGTATCATTTAGGCTTGCCTACTTTTAGAATAGAACGCGGCTTTCCCTATTAGATTGATGTACTTGTTAGAGATCAGATTTTGTTGGAAAAGCGGTAATAAACAGAGCAATGTGGGGAAAAAATGAAAGAAAAACTAAAAATCCAGTTGAAATTATGACACTTAAATCAGAATACATCAAATCCTCTCGTAAAGAAATGTGTCCTGTACACGAGAACACTTTGATTATTCTTTACGTTTCTTGAGGGTATAACATCACATCGACACAAATATAGTTCAAATGGTGAGTTTCCAGTTTTTCTTAGCGGAGAAAGACACCAGGTGTCCCACCGAGCATTAGTTTAGGCATGGACGGGCACCTGGATAGAACCACCGACCTTCTTTTTGTATAGCAATAATTGTTTGTGGGGTTGTTTCTTTTCAATATATATAAGTTTGAAACTATTACTTTATTTTATTGCATTGTTAACTATCCTAACCTAACTTTATGTTTACTAATTGCTATGTTTTGATCAATTATTCCCAATGTTGCTACAGTTTCTGGTCCTTACATTTCTTTTGAAATCCATGTTCTTCAGTACAAAGAACAAACATGTTTCAGCTCTTCAAGATATAATCAAATCTGAAAGAAGATCCATTGAAAACAATGAGCGCAACCAAGCAAAGAAATAGAAAAATCAGTTTGACTGAGTCTTTTATGACAGGCAATGAAATGTACAACACCTCTCACACTTCCCGGCACCGGATTAGTCTGATATCTCTTTTAGTAAGATCTGAATGGAATCAATGATCTCAAATGACCAGAAATTATAGTAACAAGGCATCCAAGGACATTGACATTTTAAAGTCGCCACACAGCACCTAAAACAGAATTCAAATAGGCTACTCGATCTCACTAACATCATAATGTAGGTAATAAACAAGTCTTCAACACAAAAAGTATCTGAAAGACATTTACAACTTATATCTTTGCTGGCTCCGCTGCTGTAACAGCAAGCCCATGACAAGCACTACGTACAATAGGTCGACGACCTCTAATTATCTACATAATAAACTACGATTCTAAGCCAAATATTCATCATGTAATAAACTTCTTTATTATATGTCGTCCGATATAAATTGCCGGTCCGTAGCAGTTCATTATGTATATAGTACGTATTCAATAGAGTTTGATTCATCCACTTTCGGTTCTGATGACGGAGTCATATAGACTCAAAAAGTAATATCTTAGAGAATGATTGTAAAGCATGGAGAAGGAAATGCTATTAATATAATAGTCGATAGAACAGTCCAGTTGAAATTAGAAACTGTTACCCACTTCATTTTAAGCAAACCCCGAAATTGTCATCATTGCAAGGCTGCTTTGTTTTGTTTTGTTTTGTTTTATTCATTCTTATTTGTTTACGCTGCGCTGCGTAGTTATGACTGTTTCCAGTCTAACTAATCAATCGTAGGCCCAGCGAGATTTGAATTTTGAGACCCGTTGCCAGATACAGGTCGGCGCCTGGATCGATTCCAAAGAATTAGATTCATATGATATAGTTAAAAAGGGACCTTAATTCAAGGCCCGGGTGTTATTTTTGAACATGTCTGGGTCTTGGCTGGAGTATTTATTGTTATTATATTGTTTTTAAATGTTATACCCCCCTAAACTGTGTCATAATTTCCGGAATAATAAATAGGTTATAAAAGTATTTAAATTTATTAAATTTTGTCATCCAGGGTAAGAGCCGCGACTACCTTACTAACACTCCTGAAGCGCCTGAGAAAAACTGCCACTGACCATGAACTACATCTATACTCTTAAGCTTTATTTTATTAATATCAAAACTTTAAAAACATTAAAACTTTAAAAATACGTTTAAAACATAGCCTCTATATACGTCCGATTGTTGACAGTACACAGGTTATTTATAGATTACACGCCACGCCTACTGCATAAATGTGTCATATCGATAAATATGCTTATTTTATATTCTCGTAAACATTCAATGTGCTTCACCGATACCGTTTTACTATATTTTTAAAATGCTGTCATTTTGTCATTTTTTAATGTTTTTCAGTTCTGTTTTTGCACTTTATAGTCCAAAGTCTAAATTTAATGATTATATCGGTATTAGTTACTTTACATATTATATGTAAAAGATATTTACGATCGCGCTGTATGAAATTTTGCGGTTGTTTTTATCAAAATTCGACCGTTTCTACGTGATTTTGGTCATTTTAATGAACTTATCTTCCTAAAAATGGTCTAGCAATATAGCTCTATGTGTTCTTTAGCGATTCTGCAAATTTAAAGATAAAATATATATTAATAAATGTTTTACACGCGAATCCTGTGTACCCGTCGCCTAAATTACGCGTAAGAATTTTTACTTAAAATTTACCTGTTTACCTGTTGTTTGTTTACCGTTGTGTGTCGACGTCTGTATGTTTCCGGATCATCATCACTACTGGATTTTCCTATGGTGGCGTCTTTCTCGGACTGGGTCATGCTTATGCATGCCACCATAGGTCCCTATCACATATATACAGTGCTGACCAATACTTTATATTATTTTATAGCTTTATTTGATATTGGTTGCTTATGGTTTTATGATTTTATTACTGTTATTATAGAATTTGTATAAAAAAGTTAAAATTGAATAAAAGTTGGTTAAAAAGCTAGCTAAAATTTGATAAAATTTGATAAAATCAGAGTCGACCTTTGCCGAAAAACGAAAACACAAAGACTCTTATTTCTGATTTTTATTTTGCCTAAAGTTTTTAATAAAATTAAGTTATAAAAATATATTTAAAACTAATTTAGTAAAAACAGGTGACCATCCTTGCCGAAATGTAAAGTGTTTGCAAGGATGTGTCTCCTAGTTTTAAAATCATTGTCTAAAATTAGCCTAGTCATGGCTTAAAATTACGTATATGTTTAAAATTATAACAATTTAAAAGATACTGGTTGCTAAAAGAGTATTTGGCCTTTTGATTATTATATAAAACAATAAAAATAACATATGTATATATACATTTTAACAACTAAAAGTAAAATACTATAATATAAATTATAATATTAAAACCTCTTTCGGGCTTATTTTGGTATGCTTCATATACAGTCGGCTCCTGTTACTATGTTATTCTTGGATTTATTTCTAGCTGTTCATAGTTGAGGCCCGACCCTAGCAACTTTAATAGATAGCGCCTTTCACCCTGAGGACATATCGCCTGTATTGACCGCACCAGTGCCGTTAAGCCTTACATGGTACCCCCAGACGGGGTGCATATACAAGCTCAGCCCCCCTGGTTATTGACGCCATCTTTTTTGTACGAAGTTTAGGATTTTAACATGTTTATACACGTTTCCCCTGAGATTATATTATCTCTATTGACCGCACCAGTGCCGTTAAGCCTTACATGGTACCCCCAGACGGGGTGCATATAGAGATTCAAACCCCCTGGTACTTTGTGATATTAAATTAAGGCCAAAGTTATAAAATTCATTGTTAGGTCGGGCCCCTCCTATGTAATGTTATGTTTTGTTTATATTCTGTTCAAGTAGCCTATTTTGGTGATGAAATGTATTAGGAGGCTGTAGACCTGCTGCTCGACTTCCTTCGGAGGGAAGAGGAGTGTCTTTCTGTCTATACAGACCAACCCGAGTTTCAGGAGTCCACATTCAAGTTCCAATCTGTGTTCTGCATTTCGTGTACACTCTTTGTGTATGTCAAAGAATACGTGGTTGAATGTTTCGTATTCTGTACAGTGTGGGCATAGATGTTTATCTGAGTAGTTCTCCCAGCCCAGACCGTTCCGCCCCAGCCTTAATCTGTAATGATCTTATCATGGCCGGTGTTTGTGCTATAAATTTGCATTTTACTGGGGATATGTTCTGAGAGGGCGCAGCGCATTGTGTCTTGTTGTAGCCATCTCTGTCTAAAAAACTCCTTTGATTTGGCCTTTATTATGCTATTAACCTCAGATACTGCTAATTTGACCTGTTTTGGGCTCCATTTTCGGACCCTTGCTTTGCTAGTTGATCGACCCTTTCGTTTCCCATAATGCCAACATGACTCGGGACCCATATTAGGGAAACATGTATACCTATTTTACTGAGATGGCTGATTTTATGAATAATGTCAACTATTATATCAGATCTTGATTGTGACCTGCCTGTATTTATTGATTGTAATACAGACAAACTATCTGTAAATATAGCTACGTTTCTGGGCATGTTTTCGGGTATCCATTTCAGTGCATGTTGGATGGCTGTTGCCTCACACGTGAATATGGAGACCCTAGGGTCTAATTTGAAAGCCGACGAGCAAATTTCTTTGCTATAGGGATCAAAGACAACAAAGGCCGCGCCCGCTTTATTTCGCTGGGATTTTTGCTACCGTCTGTATATATATGGTAATGTGACCTATAATGCTTCATTATATGCATTTCTGTTATATGTTTGGCCTGGGTGGTATCTTCTGTTTTATTAATGAAGCATTTAAGGCTTAAGTCGGGGGTTGTGACCATGATCCCAGCATTATATGAAAACACCGGCTCTTGTATATTTACTTCACTTAATTGGTATTTATCTAGTAACCTATTAACCTCTCGAGTGTACGGCTGGGTTCTAAGCTCTTTCCTACCAGTGTGACCGTTTCTAACCCTTTCGATGGTACTGGGGCATTCTTTCAGTGCTTTGATTGTATTATTTATGGCAGATTTTCACCTAGGCGGCTGGATCTGGCCCAATATTTGAGCATATTGACCTCTCTTGTTATATCTAATGGTAGCTGGGCCGTTTCTACTAATACTGCCATTTTATTAGTTGTTTTATATGCTCCAGTGACTACTCTTAGGGCCTTACTTTGTATTACATCTAGCCTTTTTAACTGTGATTTGCAGGCTGACGCATATGCTGTGCTACCATAATTAATTTTGCTCATAATTAAGGAGTTATATAACATGAGTTTAGTTTTCTTATTAGCTCCCCAGTTTGTTCCAGATATTAGTCTCAAGAGGTTAATATCTTTTTCACACCTATTAACTAGATTATTTATATGATGGTGCCACGTTAAATATTGATCAAAATACATTCCTAAGAATTTGGCGGTCGGTGCTATTTCAAGGGCTTTACCACATAATTTAAGTTCCGGCGTTACTTTATTCGATTTTGCTAGGACTTTAAGATATGGTTGCCGGCACACCATTAGCACTTGTGTTTTATTAGGGTTGATGGTGAATCCCCATTCATTACTCCATTTTTCTATTACCTCAAGGACCTTTTGGCCTTTTAGTAATGCACTATGTGGGTTTGGTGATGTTACCCATGTGGCTCCATCATCTACAAATTGGGCAAGTTCGGTCCGGTCACCGGGAGGGGACTGTTTGTTGTGTGCATCTATAGCCGTGTTTAGAGTGTTCATAATGAGATTAAAGATCAGTGGACTAATCACACTTCCCTGGGGTGTGCCATTGTCAGGTTCTACTGTATCTGACAAATGGCCATTGACCTTTACCTTAATTTTTCTGCCTTCCAGGAAATTAGCGATCCATGTAAGCATTCTCCCCTTAATGCCTAGAGATATTAAATTCAAGAGAGACCCTTTATTCCAATGCCTATCAAATGCATTACTTAGATCTAAAAATATGCCTAGTAGGTAATAACCTTTCCGATGGGCCTCTTTACAGTCTGATTCGAAGCGAAGGAGGTGATCTTCGCACGAATGGGCTTTCCTACATCCTGACTGATATGGGGAGAACAGATTATTATTTTCAATATAAGTTTCAAGTCTTGGTTTTATCATTCTTTGCATGACCTTGGTGAGGGTTGACGTTAGGGAGATGGGGCGGTATGAAGCAGGGTTTGTTTTTTCCTTATTGGGCTTAAGTATTGGTACTATAATGGCCTCGCCCCAGCTTTCTGGGGTAGAGCCTTCTTTCCAAGACTGGTTATATAGCTTTAAGAGTTTTTCTTTGGCATGTATTGGTAAATTTTTAATCATATCATAATGGATCGCATCTTCGCCTGGGGCAGAACTATTACATTGATCAAGGGCCATGTTTAATTCAAGGAGGGAGAATGGTTTATTATACTCAATATCGTCATGTGGGGCTGTGTTATTTTCATTGTAGAGATCGTATTCTTGCTCTTTATATTGTTTATTTGCCAAAAATTCAGCACTGTAATTGTCATTACTGCTGATTTTCTTATAGTGTTGCACCAGAAAATTTGCCTTATCTTTTTCCATAACCACCGGATCGTTGTCGTTCAGAAGTGTACCAATAGAGCTAGATGATTTGCCTCTAAATTTATTGACAACGTCCCATACTTCTTTTGATGTTGTTTTATGGTTTATTTGTGTTATGTACTTTTCAAGGCTGGTGCGTTTTGCTTTTTTAATGATCTCTACAGCCTTATTACGGAGTGACCTGTATTTTTGCAGATTTTCATCATTCTTATTTCTGCTATAATTTTTCCTAGCATTCTCCCTTTGTTTAACTGCATTTGCGCAATCCTCAGTCCACCAGGGTATAACCTTTTTCCTATTGTTCTTGCCTTTGACCATTGGTATACTCTTTTTACTAATACTATAGATATCATTTATAAATTGTGTGTGATTTTCATCCACTGTCTTGCCCTCAGTGTTATAATGGAAATGCCTGATTGCGAAGTCATGATATTGGTCCCAGTCTGCTTTACCTATCTTATATTTGCGGGTGGTATGAATCGCCTCTGTTTTTATTGAAAATTCTAATCCCAGCAATATTGGAAAATGGTCACTGCCAAAAGTATTATTGATAACTCCAAAGAATGCATATTGTGCCAATGTATGAGAAACTATTGCCAAATCTATTGCTGAGTCTTTTTGATTTGGTAAATCACTTAGCCTTGTTATATTTCCATCATTTAATACAACTAGATTTTTCTGTGATAATAGATTTAACATAGTCTCAGAGGCCGAGTCACACCTTGGATCGCCCGGGGATTCCAGAGTGGGTTTTTAATGTTGAAATCTCCCAGAATTACTGAGTGGTTTCGTATGTTAGAGAACATTTTTTGATAGTGTTCTTCGGTGTTATGTTTTTCATATGCTACATAACAATTATAAATTGTTATGTTTTTGCTGTGACCATATATAGTTATGCCGTTAATTTCATATTCATTGTGAATTATTGACCTTTCAACTGTGAATTTGATGCCCTGTTTGACATATATTATTGTACCGCCTCCTTCTTGATCTGTGCGTTTTTGATATGTTGCAATTTCATAGTCATAAAGCTTTGGTGGTGTTATTTTTTTTTCCATATCTAAACGCTTCCTGAATACACACGGCATGTATTGTATCTGTGGATGACTTAAGGAAGCTGTTTAATTCGGTGACCTTTGTATTTTTGTCCCCTGCAAACCCCCGGGCGTTCCAAGACATTATATTAAAGTTACGATTACATGCCGTCTTGGAATCTACACCGGACATTATTAATTAATTAATTGTATGGGGTTATTGTTAATTAATTTACAGGGAGTTAGATCCGATGTCACCTAATAGGTACCATATCCGGCATACCACTGGGGTGGTGGTGGGGGGTGGTGAGGTACCCACCGAGGGCGTCTGTGGCCCATTGTACCATGTGGCCTTGCATGTCTATTGAACCTATTGTGTTGGCGGGTCCAGATAACCTTCTGTTATGGTATCTGGGTGCATTGCCTGTATGTGATGAAGTGGGTGGGGTGGGGGTTTTCCTTGCCCCCGCGGTTTGTGTTTCTTCTTGCTGTTCTGGTGCGCTATTGCCCTGTGATATGGCTTCATCTATCATTTGTTCAAGTGCCTGGTCATTTATTTGTTGACCTTGTATCTTAGGTGCTATGTTTTTGATTATTTCCATAACCTTGGTCTTATGTATATATTCTTTATTGTTGTGTAGTGTTTGTGTTGGTGTGTTTGCACGTGTTGTTTGACCAGATGTAAGGCCAGCATTTCTCATTCTGGCCTCATATTCTGTTTTGATTGCGTCATTTTTCTTGTGAATGTTTTGTAAATAGTTTGTGTATGCCAAACACCCTTTGAATGCTGCACTGTGTAAACCGTTGCAATTTGCGCATTTTTTGATGTTTCGGTATTGGCATTCATAATGCGAGTGTGGCCCTGCACAATGTGGGCAAATTGTTTTACCTGTGCACTTGTTTGCTGAGTGTTGCAAGGCTGCCAGTTAATTCACATTATATATAAATTACTTCTTAATTACACTAGTATATTATCATTTTTATGCCATGGCTTTATTACACTCCCGCGACGTCAAACGTGTGATAAATTATATATAATGTGAATTGCAAGGCTGCCAGTTAATTCACATTATATATAATTTATCACACGTTTGACGTCGCGGGAGTGTAATAAAGCCATGGCATAAAAATGATAATATACTAGTGTAATTAAGAAGTAATTTATAGCAAAAGAGTGTTTTAACACTATTTATGCGGTTATACGTCGGGCGTAATAATTTCACGAGGGCGCAGATAGATAAAATATGACAGAACTGTTTATTGGCTATGGCGCCAAATGGTAGGTCGTCATGCTCCTTTGTTTATACACGCCAGGACCGGAAATGGTAATACGTCTTGCGGAATAGTTACATTAGGGCGCAAATGATGGCGCTTTATTCTGCACGGCTAATAACCTACTCCGTGTATGTATAAATTAATTAAGACAGTTATGCTATGTGACATTTCATTTTAAACAATTTAAGTAAAATATTTGATCAAATTTGAAAGCGCTATTTCTTGGTGCGTACATGGCGCTAAATATTATTTAGAATAAAGATTTGACGTCGACGTCGTTTACAATCTAGGAGACGTTGGTCAAATTGACTTGTTATAATAGTTAAAGAAAGCAGAATATTTTGATGTTTCGATAGGAATAGGTAACATGTGATAAAAAGTATATTACAATTGACTTTCCACATTGAATTTATGAAACTCGTCGAATAAATTCAATATGAAAAGACTCTCATGTAATACCCTCTTTTTAAAGAATATTGAGTTGTACATGTTTATTTGAGATTTGAAGTTTTGCTAACAGCTGATGTTTTACCTCGCTTTTTGTTTATCAATCGGTCTAAACCGAAGACACAATTATTGGAACCGTGGTAGAAATCACTATAAAAATGAATAACATAAGAAACGAACTCGACAGATGTCACTGCCTACGTGTCAAACACAAACCTTTTTCCAGTTTAAATGTTAGGCGCATGACACTTTTCGAAATAACGAAAACGTGATTTAGAATCAACACGTAACTGTTAAGCGCGTTCATATATATTAGTTATTTCTCCTATCATAATAACAACGTAATGCACTTTAGTTTTCTTTTCTTTAATTTTATTGTATCTCACAGGCTCCATAAAGCACCTGACAATTTCACTATCAAATGCTAATGCAACTTGCCAAGATCTTTCTCAAACTTATTTTCCTCATGTGCCTCCTTTTAAGGAGTTATTACGAAAATCCATCTGTCATTACATTCAAATGTCAACTTTTAAAGTTATACCTGGCTGTTTTACATTTTGTATATAGCATTTCATGAAGCAATCAAAACCTTGTTTAAATTTATATTCCCCAAGTGCGTCTTCTCTGTCAGCGTAATTGCGAAGTTCATATTCCATTACATACAGCAGTTTTACGTAATTTATGTGTTTTGTATAAAAGTGTGTTTACTTTTTACTCAAAAACATTAGTTCTCAGCGACTAACAACCGTTAATACAAGTTCTTAATGAAGATTTTGAATGAAAGATTTTGAAATGACTAAAGGACGAAATTTTACAACATTGTTTTCATATTGGAAACTCTAACTAATGGAATTCAAGGATTTTACGTATAAACTTAATAGAATAAATCAGTTTTAAAGGTTAAGCAGTATCACAAAAACGAACAACATCTTTACCAAAAATCTATGTTTTACGGACTGGATACTTAAATATCTAAAAAGTTGTACGTCTTTAAAAAGGAATGCCATTGTTAAGAAATAAAAAATAAACAATTACTGAAAACTAGTTTAAACCAAGTTATGAGAAATTTCTGTACTGGGACATTATTGCGAATGCATCTAACAGTTCTTTGAAAATAGTGTGTTTTAAAGGCGTTGAACTCTCCAACAGGGTGGCCCCTTTATGCAGTCTTTTTCCTGAAATTAATGCATTTAACAGTAAATTGACAAAAATCGAAAAAACTTGACAAGTATTTGTGGAGTAATATGCATGTTTTATATGCTGTTCAATTTTCATATAAAACAACTGTTTCTTTCTATGAGCTGATGCTGTTTTAAATTGTTTCGAAATATGGAGCTAGTCATCAAGCATGACCATTCCGTTTGCTGTTTTTCAAGATTACTCTGCTTAATATCCAAGTTTCCTGACTGATATGTTTTATTCCATAAAAATTATATCAAGCCAAATAAGTTTTATTACTAAGCAAAGTGATCATTCCCATTAAACTTTCAAATATTTTAAATAAGAGAAAGATATGTCCAAACAAAAAGAGTAAAAGCTGTTCCCTGACAAAAGCTTTCAAGACTATGTAAAATATATGAGCACAGCATCCAAATAAGACATCTGTCTAGATTTTATTTATTAAAAGTGAACAATGTTTCTTTCTATTAATCTAAAATATTTTATTTTTGGTCCACTATTGACCTAATATATCCTATTTTATTTGTGAGCGCTCACTTTTCTTCATTATCTTTATCAATTAAAACATCATGATATATCTGATTAAACGCATTTCTGACGACTTACCTAACATTGAGCATAGACAAAACAGGTTAGTTCGTTTGTATGAAACAGACGTTTCATTGTCAAACAAAATGCAGCCTAGGCAATGTAATGAAACCAAGTAAAGTCTAACAGAAAATCCTTTGGTAGCATAGAAAAAACACTCAAGTTAACCGACATACAGTCCTAAAAGACAGCGGCTTTATATAAGAAGATACTTTAGAAGCACAGAATGTAACAATGTAGATAAATAGCATACTCGACTCAGTCTGAATGAATCTGCTCTTGAGAAATGATAATGATGATGACCCCTAACACCCAGTAGCACCGCTTGTGCAATTAATGAGTGTGCGTCAAAGTCTGCTACATGACGTCAGGTTCATTACAACTTACTTTTAAGTTCAAGTGCGTGTACTTAGGGGATAAAGCTAATGCATACAAATTCCTTATGTATCTTGTAACTCCAGAGGAAGATTCATTCTAGACCTTTTGGCCCTTGACTAGTTACGATTATTTACATACGTCACACTGTCATGAGAAAAACGTGCATTTTCCCCAAAGTTGCCCATGGAAAACGAGTGTTGGGATGCAATTTTGAAACATTTTCTATTCAAACAATTGCAAAGAGTTAGCTGATTAATTTGTCAATTCAGAGATCGATTATCATAAACAAAAAATAATCAAATAAATCAACGTAAAAGAAAGAAAATATCTAAACTGTGGATATAAGTAACCATATTTGATAACTCAATGAATTTTTCTTATGGTAGGGTTATCTCTTGACAAGGCGGATTTTAAACTTAGCAGGAACACAGCGGGAATTATATTTTCTTAGTAAGAATCAACAATAATTATGTTTCATGTGAAAAATATAAAAGTACAGTCGACATTGTATTAAGAGACCACACAAGGGACTGCTAAGAAATGGTCTCTTAATGGAATGGTCACTTAATGAATTTCAGTCAGATGAAAAGAAAAGTTATTTTAAACTGTTAATGTAACTGTATTTATTATGAACATACATGTATGATTTCAAAATCTGTTTTAACATCGTGAACACTTCCAAGTCCACAAACCGTGAAAATTTTAGCTGGATTGTGTTTTTCAGTTCGACTGATACAAAGGTTAATTGCATTCAGTCACGTGCAAAACGTACTCACTAATTACACGGATGAAGAAATGCCCGGTAGAATTTTGGTACCCGGTTGCTTAATAGATACTTTTGTCGAATATTTTTACTGTCGGGACTACATTAATGTGGTCGCTAGTCGTTTAATAAAAAAGTCGTTTAATGAAATGAATTTATGTACTGTAAACGTTTGGGAGGGATTTTGACCGGTCGTTTAATACAAAAATCGCTTAATAGAGGTGGTCGCAAGTACGATGTCGATGGAAGCCCAATATTTAAATACCACAGTAATACCAAGCTTTGGTTTCAAGGCTTAACTACATTTTAGTACCAATCATGAAATATGATCCATTACCTCTGCGTATGATTTGGCTCTTATTTTTGTCCAGCTTCTTTATTGAATAGATATATTAAAGCCCGAAAACTGAACTCTTTTTCATTCTATAAAAAATAGTGGTTTTTAAATAGAACAGAGAAATCCTTTAATTTTAAGTTAAATTGTTCTCGGCAACACTGAGGCATAACATCAAAATTCTATTCGTATACTAAGTTATCATCTAGATATACACTACACTATGCGTGAAGACCTTCGGCCTCTACACACTCCAACTTAATGTATCTTATATCTAGATGTATTTATATAACCACAATTTATTTCTTATTATAAATAGATATAGATCATGATTATAAGACTGAAAATTCAAAACCTTCGAATGGGCTATCGTCTTATATACCATGGCTCGTCATTCATTTTCTTACATATTTAACCATTCGTTCTAACTTTACCGATCCCTAGCAAGATATGATTAGTCTGTAAATGTTGAATACGAAGGAATGTGAAGTTAACATTCAAAGTTTGAACGGATCTGGAAAATCAATATTTCATTTGTTGCTGTCTAGACTTATTTGTGAAAATGTTTCTTTGATGTTTCGTTAACAATTGACATTTTCAGGAAGTAGTCATACAGTTAGATATTGTTTCAGTATCTACAAATAACCAAAGATAAAAAAAAAACCTTCACTCCATCCTCGATATTATCTTTCTTTACAGCGATCTTTTATCTCAAAGCTGTCTATATTTTACGATAACAGCGTGGCCCGGTGGTCTAGAGATAACACGCTTAACTGACATTCCAGAGATCAGGGGTTCGAATGTCGGTCCAGGCAATGGAAATTTCTGAGATGCTCTTGCGTGTCACCCACCTAACTAGGAGGTCAGTACTAGTTCCTCCCTTGAAGGGCGGTTTCGCGTGTCTATACACCGACCTCGTTAAAAAAACCAGATTATCTATTCGTAAATAACTATGCTAAGTTAGCCGGACTGGCCAAAAATGATTTCTAAAATGATTTCTCTCTCTCTCTCACTCTCTCTCTCTCTCTCTCTCTCTCTCTCTCTCTCTTCTCGGGACTTTCTCTCGCCTTGTATCTCTAGTCTGATCGCTCTGTGTCTGTATTAGTACAGGATGAATTTGGCGCCCTGAGTGGTTGCTTTTGTACTATATAAGGCGCCTTTGGACGTGTTTGCTATATAATCTCATATAATATAATAGTATAACAAGAGGCTTTTCGTTATTCATGAATATCCTTCTTTATCAATGTATCCTTTTTAAAAAGTAGGAAAATGTAACATTTATGTACAGGGTATTATTTGCCTTGCTATAAAATGACATTAAATAGATACATCTAGAAAATGTTGCAGCCACTACGACGACAAAAACAATTCAGACAATTTTATGGTTTTATAACTACTCTTTTTATACCAAATAATGCCAATCTAAGAGCTGGGATAGTGATGCTGTTAGCTTAAGTGCTAAGCAACATCAATTGTTTTACAATAAAACACATCCGCTTTACCATCATGTGAACATTTTCAGAATTGTTATTTTCGTTTTTGTTGGATAGTGAGGCTTTTAGCATAAGTGCTAAGCAACATCAATTCTTTTACAATAAAAAGAACATACGTTTGGCCAAAAAATGGAATAAACCGATATTGCAGATCAAAAGTAAGAAATGTTATTTGTTTATATTAAAATCTCTTTTAAATATTGCAACATCCATATATATGTTGTGTGTTGTTATATTAAAAAAAAAAAGAATCATGTACTTTGCCTTCACTAAGAATTCGATAAAGTGAAAAAAAGAGGGGAAAAAATCACATTACATTAATGATGTAGATTTTGAGGAGATTGAAATCAGTCTACAGTTTTTTCTTTTATACTGGTTCATTTAAAAGGATGCTTGAGTGGGCTAAATATTTGTTAAACTCCGTCAAAATTGTATATATTTTTATTCTTAATGGCCGCGGCAGAGGTCATATTGTACCATAATTATATTGTAAATATCATTGCAGAAGATCCCGTACAAGGACAAAACCGGTAGAGTTCGCCATAGCACTTTAAGCAAACACAAATACAAATGAATTCACTTGACATTCTGTGGCTTAAACAATTTTTAACTAAGTATTTCAATCAAAGTGTATAAAAATGTTTTAGGGAATACTACAATGCAACACGACATATGAAATGCACTTGACGTATATAAATGACACTGTAACCAATACATTTGTATATATTTGGTTTCAACACTACTTAATAAATTCATATATACATGTACAGAATTGTAATACATATCAACTTCAAACATGATTGAACAGAAAGCTTGCAGCCTATAAATGCCAATGACAATGTAATCCATTCATTTGTATATTTTTTGTTTAAACACTACTTAAAAAATTCATATATGCATGTACAGACTTGTAATACATATCAACTACAAACATGATTGAGTAGAAAGTTTGAAGCCTATAAATGGCAATGACAATGTAATCCATTCATTTGTATATTTTTCTGTATCAGCACTACTTAATAAGTACAGAATTGTAATACATATCAACAACAAACATGATTAAATAGGAAGATTAAAGCCAGTTAAAATCCTGTCGTGAAATGTGTTTTTATACCAAAAGTAACTGTATTCTGACCCTATGTTTTGATCACAGAAGATAACTCCTGAATGTATAAGTATGCCCCCTTTCCTTCTCAAAACACGGATTATCAGAGCTAAGATGGAAACAGAAAAAGTAGATATTTAGAAAAAGGATTCTAAAAAAAATAAAATATACTATCTAGATGGTAGCAAAACTCATTGTGTCTACTGTTAAGCATTGACTTTAAGAATTTTATATATGCATTTAATTTTCAAACTAAAATAACAAAATATGTAAGATGTGAAGAATCGTATCGGGGAAATTTGATATTCGAAAACTTTGTGATTAAATTTAACGTCACAAAGATAGACTAATAAATCAAATTTTGACTTTCCTACTTCTGATGGTGGCGGTCACCCCAGATTCCTCTATGGGTAATATTGCATCATGGGCGGTACCTTGGTAGAACCATAGATCTTCTTTATGCCAACCAGATTATGAAAGAGTTCCAAACCCCAGGCGAGGTTTCAAATGACCACGTGGGCCCCTATTCGATCATTTTGAGTAAAGTATAGAAACATTACAATACAAATAATCTGAAGGTATAATAAAATGTATAAAATAAATTATTGCAAACAGAGGGTGGATCTCAACTGAATTTGTCAGTAAAGGATTAATTGGATAAGTTCCTCTCATTCTTGTGTTGCATATAAAACTAAAGAGTAAGCGTAAACCCGTTTAATGCAAATTTGATTTTAACGAGTGAGATCCTGGTAACATATACCATATATAGGTGGGCCGGTGGTCTAGTGGTAACACGCTTGACTGTCAATCTAGAGGCCCGGGGTTCCAGTCCCGGTCCAGGCATTGGAAATTTCTGAGATGCTCTCGAGTGTCTCCCACTTAACTAAGAGGCCTGTACTGGTTCTTCCCATGAAAGATGGCTTCGCGTGTATCGGTGCTATACACCGGGCATGTTAAAGAACCAGATTGTCTATTCGCAAAGAGTTAGGCTAAGCTAGCCGGACAAGCCTGTATCTAAAAATGATATCTCTCTATCTGTTCTGGGGGCTTTATCTCACTCTGTCCCTCTGGTCAGATCGCTATCTGTCTGTACCTGTAGAGAATGATTTTCACGCCCTGTGTGACTGCGTTAGCGCCTTTGAACGTGTTTATCATGAATAGCTGGTATAATATATAATACAGAAACGCAAAAATACGACCAATCAGCACAATACATTCACATTTGTAAACAGTCTAATCTTGAGTCATGTTTGTGCGTTCTAGTATGACTATGTTGACAGCCGAATCAATCAGGTATGAATAATTCAAACACTGTCATTCTCTTGCAAGTCACATATTCTTCACATGGTTTCCGGTTTTTACCTGATGAATGCACAACTACTTGAGGAGCAAGCAGTTAAACTGGTTGTTTCAAATGGTACAGGGAGAGAATCTATCAGAATATAACTCAAAGACAGGAATATATTATGAAAACATGACTTTTTTGATATATGCTGAACACGAAAAGTAAAAAGGACAACCTTTGTTTGCAATCAGATTGTAACGTGTGATGTCACTCTACCACTCAGTTTGTTATGAGTTACAATGAAGAAATATCCTGGGAGAAAAAAGACCAGTCAGTATTGCGATGCCTGTTTTATATTACATATATTTTTCAAATGTTAAGCAAGTATATACTTTATTATAATCCAGACTGTTTTAACTGGTTTACGATTGTAAAATGTCGGGACGAGCTTTACTCTCAAAACTGATGCTAAAAAGCATTATAATTATGAGCATAAATTGAAATAATCTGAAATTTATTATTAATGATGTAAATGGCTATCAGAATTTATCATAAAATATGTGACATTTAGTCTATTAAAAATGAAATTGGCTGCAAGGATTCCAAGGTAATTCAATATCTCTAGCGAAATATACAAAATAGCACACTGACTATAACAAAAGGCATGTCTGCCAAATATTTTGCGATATATAAGATATTATTACATTAGCGGCTATAAACCTATTTCACTTTTCCGCTTTCAGTATCATATCATAAAGTGGATGGAAAATAAATAGCTTAAAATTGTTTGCTCGGCAGTAATATCGGCCGCTTTCAGATAAAACGAATTAGTAAAGCTTTACAGAAGTATTAACCTGTACATATTTTTAATCTCAAAAGTATAAGCATTACAGTTTATGAACTTAAACAGCGGTTTATACATGATAGATAAAGGCAGTATAGGTACGTTAGGGAATAAGTATCATAAAGTTATTTCAAGTGTCACATAATTATATTTTTTTCAGTTATTGAAATATTTGATAATTCGAACTACAGTGTACATCATGACACACGATATATATAATACTAACTAAACAAAAAGTGACCTTTAACATGGAAAGCCTTTCTTAGGAACAGGTAAATCACAGAATTAGGAATAAAATGCATCAGTATATGTCGAAACAACGTGAAGAAAGGTCCGATTCCGAAAACTCTTTACAAAATATTCATCATATATAAAGCTACTAAATACGATAAGAACCTCTGGTAGTTGTGGAAAAAAACTTTTAAACTTATTTGAACCAAATAGGCTGAAAGGTATAAGTCTTTAAACTTCTGAAAAAGAAGTGTTAAGTGGTAAAATACAGTAATTCATGTCAGCTTTCAATGTTTCTGAATGACAGTTAAAATTATAGGCCCGATTGTTAGAGTATACAAGAAAATGTATGAAGAATATTGATAGATTTTTCATACAAATACAGTTGGTAAATTGTTTAAAGTTATGGCACTAATTATGACACTACTATGTTTAAAGTACTTTGCTGTTCATTGAAATCAGTTATAAGTCCTTTCATAAGAAAACTTACTGAATTCATCCCCAAAAAAATCCCGCCGGGAAAACAGACTGAGAAAAATCAAACGATTTGTTTATATTCGAGCTTTTTATTGGTGCAAATATTATCAGATTAAACAAGGCGATCGGTAACACCGATGAATGCTCTTCGAAATTACTGTAACGTAAGTGGCTTTTCAGTCAAGGAGGCTGTGTTTAGGAGAAATGTTCCCGTGAGGTGGGAATATAAGAAAGGAAGAACATTTAGTATTTTTATTTTAAAACGAATTTATTATTGCTGGATAAAGCAGTAGATTTGGTACTTGGTGAAGTTAGGTAACAAGAAGTTTCGGGTTATGTAATATATAAATGTCTGAAAGTAGCATCACAGTATGACTTTGATTACGGTCACCAAATGAATTTAAAGCAAATATGTACACTGTCACCAATTGATTTTAAAGCAAATAAGTACACTATCAAGAACAAAATGTTCGAGTTATGCTCCGGACAAGGCTTTTATAATAAAGGAAGAACATGTACTTTATTTTAAAACGAATTTATTTATTGCAGAATAAAGCAGTATATTTGATACGTGATGAAGTTAAGTGACAAGAAGTTTCGGGTTATGTAATATATAAATGTCTGAAAGCAGCATGACAGTATGACTTTGCTTACGGTAAAGCAAATATGTACATTGTCACCAAATGAATTTAAGCTAATATGTACACTATCAAAAA
Source organism: Mercenaria mercenaria (assembly GCF_021730395.1). NCBI lineage: Eukaryota > Metazoa > Mollusca > Bivalvia > Venerida > Veneridae > Mercenaria > Mercenaria mercenaria. Next base: position 63,730,175 of record NC_069362.1, read on the forward strand.
CAAAATAGTCGAGTTACGCCCCGGACAAGGCTTTTATAAAAGGGGAATTATTAAAATACACTTCCTTTCAATGAGCTCTAATATTGTATAAAGTAACAACTTGGCACCTTCAATAGATTTTGAGTTATTCTCCGGGCGAGAAGTGTGACGGGCGGACAAGCGGACGGACAAAGTGGCGACTATATTCTCCCCAACCCACTTAGGGAAGCATGAAAAGGAATTTTTAAAGCAAATAAGTATCCGACAAACATTTGCACTTGATGTCCTTTCCGAGATGAAATGCATGAAAATGATGATATACAAATGTAGGTCGGTTTCTCATGAATAACAATTAGAACTGTGCCATGACAATAATCCTTTATTCAGATTTGTATTGACACTGTCTTTGTTTTATTAGGTCTGTGTGGGCGATGTCTTTGATTTTATTAGAGCAACATTAGCATCCATCTAGTTCGCGGTTTACCGCGCTTTCTCCATCATTCATTCTCACAAAATAGCAAAACAGATAAAATTGAGCAGAATGCTGTATACTATCAGGAAGAATAGTTGGATGAAACTGGAAAACTATTTAATATATGTACACGACTAATATTAAGCAAAATTGTCTTTATTACACGGATGTACTAATCATCACGCATATTTACTTAGAAATTGTATAATTAACTTTAATTAACAAAATTCTTCTAATACGGGATGTCCTATTAATACTACAAACTCAACACTTTTTCAGCATTTTCAGGCTCTTGGTCTTTATCAAGAAGGAAATAGTTAAAAGCGTTTGGCAATTTCTTGTAGCCTGTCAATTTTATTTGCTTAGGTGCCAGTATTCATTTTCCATTACATTTAGCTGTTACTTTATAATTTTTTGTTTTACCTGACAAAGTCTAATGCAGTTTGTCAAAACCTTTCATAAATTTAATTTCCGCTTGTGCATCTTTGATAGTGATATTTTGAAATTCCATTGGCTAATAATTGTGATAGTTTTTTTTCAAGTTATTGTTTCTCAAAGAAACTTTCGTATTGTGTTGTATGCAGAGTCACAAAAACGTCATACAATATATATGAGTAACATGTGGATGATATCTGTCTACGATTTGCTTTTTTATTTTACTATATATTACATTAGCAGTATTTAAGTGCCATGTGGCGGCTGTAAAAAGACTCCCTGTACTTGCATTTAGTGTTGTTATATTTTCTGGTCCTTTTGGATCATCGAGCACATTCATTTTTACTATAATACAGGTTCGTTAAAGACTGTGCTAGGGCGACATGAAGGGTCTTGCACATTTAATTACCTCTTCTTAACAGACTCAATCCAACCGAATCTGCCAATCTGTTGCTTGCTTGCTTCCAATGGATCTTTTCACAGATTTTATTCTAATCTTTTTTGTCCCTTGACCTTTCTTGATTTCATCTTTGCTCATCTTTCCTAAAAGATATCTGTTGTAATCATATTCAGTTTCACGATTGTGAACGTTTAATGAACTGTTCTAGTATCTGGAAATGCAATCATTGCAACGTGTAATGGAAGAAGTCATAAAAGGGCTACAGAAAGTAATTAACAACACTCTGATGAGAAATAGAGTATGTTAGAAAAATATGACATAAATAACGGTGATATTCAGTTTCGATCGGAAATACAAACACATCATAAAACTAACTACTTATAATATTTTTATAAGAAGGTAATTTGGATGCTTATCAAAGTAATCCAACTCAATTTGACCTAACTTTTATTTAGAAGTAATAAACCTTACAGGAATTGTATCCAGCATGTTTCTAGGCTCCTTGTAAACAAAACTCTATTAAAGTAAAAAATTAATGAATTACATGAACCTAAAAACCAGAAAAAATAGAACAACTCTGATCCGTTTTTACAGTCGCCACACGACACTTTACGATTGCTGTTATGATAGTTAATATAACATTTGGAAGAACAGAACAATTATACAGACACGGTTGCTGTTGAGGCTTTTGAGTCTTGTTGAGTATTTCTGCATATTTCATGCCCTCTCATGAGCAGACTCAGACAAACCTATTCTGGTATCATTTTTATCGAACCCGCTTGCGTAAGCGAAGACATAGTTGTCAAATGGCTGTTCGGTGTATGTGCGTGCGTGCGTCGAGTGTGCGTTCGTGTCTTGTTTATATTTGGTATGAATGTTAAACTCAGTGCGATGGAGTGTCATGCACAAACCAAAGGTTCCTATCTTTTTTTTTTTTTTTTTTTTTTGGTTGGATTTAACGTCGCACCGATGCATGATAGGTCATATGGCGACATTCCAGCTTTTAATGGTGGAGGAAGACCCCAGGTGCCCCTCCGTGCATTAATTCATCACGAGCGGGCACCTGGGTAGAACCACCGACCTTCCGTAAACCAGCTGGATGGCTTCTTCACATGAAGAATTCAACGCCCCGAGTGAGGCTCGAACCCACATCGATGAGGGGCAAGTGATTTGAAGTCAGCGACCTTAACCACTCGGCCACGGAGGCCCCGGTTCCTATCTGAAAGCTCAGGGTCACAGTTGGAGGTCAAAGGTCATGTCCTTGTCCGGCCCATAACTTTGACATGCATTGAGAAATCTTGTTTATATGTTTAGATGTGGCATGAATGTTAAACTCAATGAGTCAAAGTGCCATGTGCAAACCTCAGGTTCCTATCTCAAGGGTCAAGGTCACAGTTAAGGGTCAAATGTAATTTTAGAGCTTGTCTATGCAATAACTTTGATATGGAGCAATCTTTATTTCTTTGGCGTTAATGTTCACCTCTATGAGACGGAGTGTCGTGCGCAAACCTCGGGTCCCTATCTCGAAGGTCAATGTCAACACTTGAGGGCCAAAGGTCATTTTAGAGCTTGTCTGGGCTGTAACTTTGCCATGCATAAAGCAATTTTTTTTATGTAACATAATGTTTGCCTCACTGAGACAGAGAGTCAGGTGCACCTCCCAGTCCTTTCGACAGCTGATGGGCTCGACACGTTGCCCGTGGGCATCTAGTTGTTAGTATGCGTTCTACGCTTCTATATGGTGTTCTTACTTAAACCTAGAAGTTGCATGACATTCGATTATGAATGTAGCTCTGCATATACAATTGATTCACATATTTAGTAAAGCAATACATATCTGATGAGGATCTTCTACGTTTGAAGTAAATATCATACGCGAAATATGGCATGAACTCAGCAAAGCAGACACGGTTGTTTCTTAGTATTTTTAGTACTGTTGCATATTTGAATACCTCTCGTAAACACACTCGGACTCTGCTGTTATTTTGGATGGTTGCATTCTATGCTTAACGGTCTTCTTTAAGATTTTGTTCTAGTAAGAGGTAATAAATAACTCATCTCCTAGTCTATGTTTCGTGAATATTTTTTTTATTCTTATGTGTTAACCTATCTCTACTCAGATATTTATGCCATGAAGTCCTTATGATATTTGAACTTCATAGACAATCAGAAATATCAACACACATCAAACAGATTATATGATTCTTTCACTGGTTGTAGGTGCAGATGGAAATATACGGTTTGGAGATTAACACTTCCCTCTTACCGTAGCGTATTAACAATGCGCAGGAACTTTACATCCGTAAACACTTTTCCAGCATCGGTGAAATCACCAGAAAACCCAGTATGGTATGCAAGAAATTTAGATCTTTATGTTTTTGTGTTAAATTCTTATCAAGATAAAAGTTGTCTGCAAATGTAGAAGCCACGACAATAAATATTAATCAATGGAAATAAATTTAGAACCGGAAAACTAGTATTTCTATCATTTCCCGTCCAGACCAATTTGTGAATATATTTCTTTGACAATTCCTAAATAAATGACGTTTCCAAGAAAAAACCATACAGTTCTGACACAGAGATGAATAAATTTGAAATCGTGCTTTTCCTTAAGTTCAAAAAAGGTTAAGAGAATGGAAAGTCTGCACTTAAAGACCCGAGTTAGTATCTCACTCTGAGAATTAATCAAATGATAGTGCATTGCCTAGCCACCAACAAGGTCATACTGGTTCATCTTATTAATTATCTTTACATCTAGCTAGGCTCTGACTACCAGAGAGCCAGCATATATAATTATATATACATTTAAATGGCTTGGTAAATTATCCTTTATTTTATTAACATATGAATTTTAACTCTTAAGTCATTCAATTCAGTCACTGCTATTTTGTATATGAACATAACATATTTACAGTTACTGCTGTAAGAGCAACACAGAAACCAGAGAATTTGAGATGTTCTGAGTAAGCAATAACTTTTGTTTACCAATATATCCTTATAGGGGAAAGGATTATGTACCATTCACCTACAGAGTCTTTTGTCTTGTATAAAATAACGGTAAATACGTAAACTTAGAAAATTTGCCGCGACTATGACAACAAAAAGCAATCTAGGCATTCTTTATAGCTATCTAACTACATGTATATGCCAAGTCTGAAAGCTTGACATGCTTGACGCTTACGGAATCACACACGTTCGTCTCAATCAGAAAGTTTTAAGGTCTATTAAAATGATTTTCTTATTTAACTCTGCTTGGAGATGAGAGACAGGTCCGACGAACATGCAGCTTGAACTTGAACTTATGTAACATATACAAAAATTGCAATTTGTAAAGGATGGAGACATAACTTTGAAAGCAAAGCAATTTAAACACTTTGTTCAGAAATGAAATATATTAGAACGCTCTCAATGTTTCCTCCTTGAGAATAATGTCTCTAGTTTATTTCTGAGAGGGACTACAAATATTTAATTTTTTGCAATTTATGTTAAACCTCTCATTTTACCCGATGCTAAATCCCTGGCTTGTAAATGCTGAATACGAAACCATTCGAAGTTTGTATGGATCTGGAAAATTAATATTTCATTTGTTCCCGTCTATACTTATTTGTGAAAATGTTTCTTGGATGTTTCATTAAAAATTGACATTTTCAGGAAGTAGTCATACAATTAGATATTTACATAGAAATGAAAAAATAAAATTGAGATGATACTTTTTCTGAAACTCAAAAAAGTTGAATTCAAGTTACGGCTTAGTATCTATTTTTAAAATATTCAGTTATAATGTGGTGCATTACCGACTAGATTAATTTTTATTCGTTTTGTCTCATCTTAACTGTTAAATACACTAAAAATGACATTGTAAAAAAATTTGAAAATGATCGCGTCGTTTACTTGAAGCATATTTTAATGTTTCAGTATCTACAAAGATAAAAAAAAAACCTTCACTCCATCCTTGCCATTATCTTTCTTTACAGCGATCTCTTATCTAAAAGTTGTCTATATTTTACGATAACAGCATCACAACAACAAGGTGGCACGGTGATCTAGAGATAACACGCTTGACTGTCAATCCAGAGGTCCGGGGTTCGAATGTCGATCCAGGCCCTGGAAATTTCTGAGATACTCTTGCGTGTCTGCCATCTAACTAGGAGGCCAGTACTGGTTCCTCCCAAGAAGGATCGGTGCTATACACCGAGCACGTTAAAGAACCAGATTATCTAGTCGCAAAGAGCTACGCTAAGTTACTCTGGACAGACCTGAAGGATTTCTCTTTCCCTCTTTTCTTGGGGCTTTCTCTCGCCTTGTTTCTCTAGTCTGATCGTTTTGTGTCTGTACTAGTAGAGGAACACATTTAGCGCCTTGTACTATGTAAAGCGCTTTTGAACGTGTTCGCCATATAATCTTATATAATATAATAGTATAACAAGAGGTCTTTAGTTATTCATGAATAACCTTGTTTATCAATGTGTCCTTTTAAGGAAAAGGAAAATGTAACATTTATCTTTAGAGTATAATTTGTCTTGCTATAAAATGATATTAAATAGATACATCTAGAAAATGTTGCAGCCACTACGACGACAAAAACAATCCAGATAATGTTATGGTTCTATAACTACTCTTTTTATACAAAGTAATGCCATTCTTAGAGCTGGGATAGTGAGGCTTTTAGCTTAAGTGCTAAGGAACATCAATTGTTTTACAATAAAACACATCCGCTTTACCATCATGTGAACATTTTCAGAATTGTTATTTTTGTTTCTTAGTGGCGGCAGGGCTGATAGTGTACTGTTAACGTCCGTACATTGTCAAAATCATTGCAAGGGTAAGTCATCATAGAACTGTAAGCAAACATAAATACAAATGAATTCATTTGACTTTAAGCATTTTTGTTAACTAATTACTTCAATAAGGGTATATCAAAATATTTTGGGGAATGCAACACGACATGAAATGCACTGGACGTATAAAAATGACAACTATATAGTGTATATCTTTTGTTTCAACACTATTTAATAAATTCATATATACAGAAACAGAACTGTAATACGCTCGTACATATCAACTACAAAGTTTGTAATATAACTGAATAGAAAGCTTGAAGCATGTTAAAATTTCTCTCCTGAAATGTGTTTTTTAACATTTACTATAAGTAACTAGTCTGTATTCAGACCCTGTGTTTCGATCACAGAAGATAACTCCTGAATTTATTCAAATTTTTTTGTAAGTATGCCCCCTTCTCTAAACATCAAACCTTAGAGGGAATTTACTTAGGCAAACCAGAAAGGTAGATATTTAGAAAAATATTTCTAAAAAAAAATTATTGGTAGCAAAACACAGTGTGTCTACTGTTAAGCATTGAAAAATTTTATATATGCATTTAATCTTCAAACTAAAATAACAAAATATTTAAGGGCGGTACCTTGGTAGAATCATAGATCTTCCGTAAGTCAACTAGATCATGAAAGAATTCTAAACCCCAGGCGAGGTTTCAAGTGACCTGAACCACTCGACCACGTAGGTCCCTATTCGATCATTTTGAATAAAGGTATAGAAAAATTACAAGACAAATCATTAGAAGATAGAATAAAATGTGTAAAATAAATTATTGCAAACAGAGGGTGGGTCTCAACTGAATTTGTCAGTAAAGATTTAAACGGATAAGTTCCTCTCATTCTTGTGATCCATATAAAACTAAAGAGTAAGCGTAAAAACGTTTAATGCAAATTTGATTTTGTCGAGTGAGATTCTGGTAACAAATACCATATATAGGTGGGCTGGTGGTCTAGTGGTAACACACTTGACTCTCAATCCAGAGGTCCGGGGTTCGAGTCCCGGTCCAGGCTCTGGAAATTTCTGAGATGCTCTCGAGTATCTCCCACCTAACTAAGAGGCCTGTACTGGTTCTTCCCAGGAAAGATGGCTTCGCGTGTATCGGTGCTATACACCGGGCACGTTAAAGAACCAGATTGTCTATTCGCAAATAGCTAGGCTAAGTTAGCCGGACAAGCCTTTATCTAAAAAGGATTTCTCTCTGTTCTGGGGGCTTTATCTCATTCTGTCCCTCTGGTCAGATCGCTCTGTGTCTGTACTAGTAGAGAATGAATTTTGCGCCATGTGTGGCTGCGTTTGCTATATGTAAAGCGCCTTTGAACGTGTTTATCATGAGAAAGGCGATATATAATTCTGGTACATGTATAATGTATAATACAAAAACGCAAAAATACGACCAATCAGCACAGCACATTCACATATTTATCCACATTTGTAGCGAGTCTCATTTTAGTCATGTTTGTGCGTTTCAGTATGTTGACAGACGAATAAAGTATGAATAATACAAACACTGTCATTCTACTTCAATATCCTTCACATCGTTTCCTGTTTGTACCTGATGAAATGCACAACTGCACAAGGAGCAAGCAGTCGCGACAGAAGTGTTAATTCTTGTTACTATTCTCTTGAACTGCAAATTTAATTATTTAGATAAATCCTGGGAGAAAAAAACTTACCAGCCAGCATTGCGATGCCTGTTTTATATTACATATACTTTTTAAATTTTAAGCAAGTATATACTTAGCCATTACCCAGACCGTTCTGATTAGTTTACAACGATTGTAAAATATCGGGACGAACATTACGCTCGAAGCTGATGCCGAAAGGCATTATTAGTAAAAGCATAAATTGAAATAATCTGATATTTACCATCAATGATGTAAATGGCTAACAGACTTCATCATAAAATATGTGACATTTAGTCTATGAACAGTGAAACTGGCTCCAAGGATTCCAGGGTAAGTCAATATCTGTAGCGTAAATATACAAAATAGCACACTGACTATAACAGAAGGCTTAACTATTCGGTACTGTCTACAAAATGTTTTGCGAAATACAAGATATTATCATTTTCCTTTTCCGATGTCAGTATCCAACAGTGAATGGAAAATAAATATCTAAAAATTATTGTTCGACAGTAATATTGGCCGGTGTCAATTTTACTTTTTTTAAACAAGAGGAATTAGTAAATCCATCTATTGGAAATACTTAACTGTACACACTGTTCGTTTTCAAAAGTATAAGCATTATAGTTTATGTACTTTGAAATAGCGGTATATACATTATAGATAACGGCGGTATAAGTACGTTAGGGAATAAGTATCATAAAGTTATTTCAAGTGTCACATAATTATATTTGTTCAGTTATTGAAATATTTGATAATTTGAAATACAGTGTACATCTTGACACACGATTCACATAATACTAACTAAACAAAATGTGACATTTAACATGGAAAGTCTTTCTTGGGAACAGGTAAATCATAGAAATAAAGCACTTAAAAATTTCTTTAACTTATTTGAACCAAATAGGCTGAAAGGTATAAGTCTTTAAAGTTCTGAAAAAGAAGTGTTAAGTGGTAAAATAAAGTAATATTTTCATGCCAGCTTTCAATGTTTCTGAATGACAGTTAAAATAATAGGCCAGATTGTGAGAGTATACAAGAGAATGTATGAAGAATATTTCTAGATCTTTCATACAAATACAGCTGGTAAAATGTGTAAAGCTATGGCAGTAATAATGTTAAAAGTACATTGCTGTTCATTGAAATCAGCTATACGTCCTTTCATAAGTAAATTTACTGAATTTATCAAAAACAATATTCCCGTTCTTCCGGGACGCCGGGAAAACAGCCTGAGAAACGGTAACACCGAGGAATGCTCTCCGAAAGTACTGTAGCATAAGAGGCTTTTCAGTCACGGAGGCTGTGTTAAGCAAAAATGTTCCTGTGAGGTAGGAATATAACAAAGGAAGAGCAGGTATTTTATTTTAAAGCGAATTTATTTATTGCAGAATAAAGCAGTAGTCTTGATACTTGATGGATACAGTTGGTTGACAAGAAGTTTCGGGTTATGTAATATATAAATGTGTCTGAAAGTAGCATGACAGTATGACTTCATTGCGGCCACCAAAAGAATTTAAAATCAAATATGTACACTGTCACCAAATGAATTTAAAGCAAATATGAACACTAAGAAGAAAGAAATGATCGAGTTATGCCCCGGACAAGGCTTTTAAAAAGGGAGATTATTGAAATACACTTCCTCTCAATGAGCTCTATTATTGTTTAAAGTAACAACTTGGTACCTTCAATAGATTTTGAGTTATCCTCCGAGCGAGAAGTGTGACGGACGGACGGACAAGGTTACGGCTATATTCTCCCCTACCCACTTAGAGAAGCACGAAAAGGATTTTTTAAAACATCCGACAAAAATTTGCACTTGATATCCTTTTCGAGATGAAATGCATGAAAATGATGATGTACACGGTGAGGATGCGTACACCGGATATTGCCATTTTGTGATAAGGTATTTTCCGAAAAAGTGATTGACTTTTGTCAACAAGGTAAATAAAAGTCTAATTAACTACTCTATTTTACTACTATAATAAAAGGGATTTTATTTTTAGAAACGAGCTACTGTGTTTATGCTCTCACAAGCGTAAAATGAGTCAATCTAATGAAGAAACGCTAAAATTTGTGATAAACGGCAACTATATCGTTTGATAAATGCAGACCGGGACATATTTCTCCCGATATTGTCGCTTATTGTATTGTGATAAAAATTCTGAATCCCACTATTTATTTAGTTGCATACAAAGAAAACATGTGCAAAATTTCAGCTTTGTTAATGTTCAATTGACGAAGAAATCGGTCATAAATGAGCGTCGATGGTGTACTGTGTATTGCAAATATATGTACTGTGTATTGACCTGCATCACATTTTACTGTACTGTGTAATGTTCACATTATCACAGAGTTTTATAGAATAAATCTTACAAAATGTAGATTATCATTTCCTTTTCAAAGTACAAAACAGTAATTTCTTTAGCCCTGAAGATACGTGTTTTTACACTGATATTTATAACGTTTACTCTGTCGTTATTTATGTAATAAGCTCTAAATCGTAACTCACAGTCCCAATAGTGCAACAGTGGGCAATAATTTTTGTTATGCTTACCAGTTGTAAAGGTTTACTCTATTCTTACGCTATGTGATGTTGAGCATTGTTTATGTTGATATTACATGAATTATCTTAAAACAGTTAAAGGTAACTTTTTAAATTTGGCATTGGTATGTCACTAAAGTCTTACTCTCAATATCTTGCAGAAAGCCCGGCCCTACTAATAAATGCTATATTGTGATTTTTTTTTTCGTTGCAGATTCAACTTGTTTATGTGTGTTTATAGCTCGACGAACGTGTATAAGGCCACCTACCCCACCCTCCAGCAGAAATCAACATTTACACATGCTACCAGTACCAAAATATAATTTAGAGACACCCGCACGGTGATGTACATGGAACCTTCAATGATACACAGAGTGCAATTCCATTGACAGACGAGGTTTTGGAAGAGTATACATTGTTATACAGTCTTTGAAAGAATGTGACAAAAAGATGGATGATTACATGGCCTTTAAATAGTTTGTTTGTCAAGGAAAGTTTCCTTTAAATGATATAGATTTCTGTATTTCTTGACATCGCAAGATGTTTTCCGTTGACAACTTGGTTAATATGAGGTATAGGGAAGAATGCAAGTTGTTTTGAAGAACAGGCTAAAACTCTTCCGAGGATTTTACAATTATACAACTGCTTGCATAACAGAGACCGTATTTCTGACGCTAAATCAAGAGGAAAGAAAAAAACCGAGACGGACGAATACTTATTGACATTACTACCAACAGGGAAGTTGATCACATAAAAAGTAATAACGAACTGTTTGCATAGATATGGCATATATCTTGTAAATGAAGTGTGAAAAATATATTTCAGGAGTAACGCATGGCACCGTTTCCTCCTACTTTTAAAACAAATTGCTCAGTGCATATGACACCTATTTTGTTTCGTATGAAGCAAGTGGTGAGCTGATTACCTTTCAGAACAATACATTTAAAGCAATAAAAATAGCTTTAACTATATTATTTTAAGAACTTTTCAAGTGAAACTAGTTCCAAGGTTCTATGTAAAATGAATCTAAGGTTATCGAGGAGAAACCACTTTAAAAGTTCATGACCTTGAACTTTGAACAATTGACACCAAAATCAATAATGGGCCATCTAATGACCAAGGTTTATGTCTCTTTGAAGTTTAAAGGCAACAGGATTACATATTTTTTATGTTTGATCTTCTTATAAGTGGAAACCTTTTCCACACTTATCATCATCATATCCTGTATTATATTATTATAAAACTTCACGGGTGTACTTGTGGCTGGGCCTGTATTCGGCAATGGCTAGTCTTTAGACAGTTCCTCGGGGTGACTATTGGCGTGCCGCTGTAATTGTAAACTGTAATTTCAGTGTTCAAACTGGTGCTTGTTATTTTCGCTGTGAAATCTAATGTCATCTGCAAACAAAAAAAGACATTTCATCATTTGGGCCAATGCTATTACATGCCTTGTCTCTCTTATAACCATCAATGCTGAAAATGTGCACGATTTTTAATTTCAATATACAGTACAAATATAACTTTGAAAACTCAATACACAGTACACCATTGACACTCATTTATCACCGATTTCTCCGTCATTTGAACATTTACAAAGCTGAATTTTTGCACATTTTTTCTTTGCATGTAGCTAAATAAATCGTACCATTCAGATTTTCCCAACAATGCAAATAGGTGATGGTATCGGGACAAATGTGTTCACGACATGCATTTATCAAATGATAAACTTGTCATTTTATCATAAATTTTAGCGTTTCTACTTAAGATTGACTCATTTTATGCTTGTAAGAGCATATACACAGTATCTGGTTATTAAAAGTAATGGTCTTTTCTTCTATAGTAGTATAATACAATAATAAATCGGAGTTTTACTTACCTTGTTGACGAAAAATAATCACGTTTTCGGAAAATACCTTAACAATAAATGGCAATATCCGGTGTACTCATCCTCACCGTGATATAGGTCGGCTTCTCATAAATAACAATTAGAACTGTACCATGACAATAATCCTTTATTCAGATTTATATTGACATTGTCTTTGTTTCATTATGTCTGTGTTGGTGTGGGCGATGTCTTTGATTTTATTAGAGCAACATTAGCATCCATCTAGTTTGCAGTTCATTGCGCTTTTCTCCATCATTCACATTCACATAATACCAAAACAGATAAAATTGTGCTGAATACAAAACTGTATACTACCAGGAAGACTGGAAAGCTATTTAATACATGTACATGACTAATATTAAGCAAAATTGTTTTTATTACATATTTATTTCAAAATTGTATACTTAATTTTAATCAACAAAATGTCCTATTAGTATTACAAACTCAATACGTTTTTAGCATTTTCAGGCTCTTGGTCTTTATCAAGAAGGGAATACTTTAAAGCGTTTGGCAATTTCTTGTAGCCTGTCAATTTAATTTGCTTAGGTGCCAGTATTCATTTTCCATTACATTTAGCTGTTACTTTCTAATTATGGTTTTACCTGACAAAGTCTAATGCAGCTTGTAAAAAAATCTTTCATAAATTTAATTTCATCTTGTGCATCTTTGACAGCGGTATTTTGCGGTAAATTTCATTGGCTAATAATTGTGATCGTTTTTTTTTTTTTTTTTTTTTTTTTTTTTGTTACGATCTGTTTATTTTCAAGTTATTGTTTCTCCAAGAAACTTTCGTATTGTGTTGCATGCAGAGTCACAAAAACGTCATATAATATATAAAATACAATTTGTAAGTAACATATGGAAGCTATTTCTTATTATATTACATATTTAAGTGCCGTGTGTCGGCTCTAAAAGTCTCCCTGTACTTGCATTCAGTGGTGCTATATTTTCTGGTCCATTTGGATTATTGGATTATTGAGTACATTCATTTTTACTATAATACAGGTTAGTTTAAGACCGTGCTTAAGGGGCATGCTGAATCTTGCACATTTCATTACCCCTTCTTAACCGACTCAATCCAACCGAATCTGCTATTATGTTACTTGCTTCCAATGGATCTTTTCATAGATTTTATTCTAATATTATTTTGTCCCTTGACTTTTCTTGATTTCATAATTGCTCATTTTTCTTAAAAGATATCTGTTGTAATCATTTTGAACGTTTAATGAACTGTTCTAGTATCTGGAAATGCAATCATTGCAACGTGTAATGGAAGAAGTCATAAAAGTTCTACGGAAAGAAATTAACAACACTCTAATGAGAAATAGAGTATGTAATAAAGATATGACATTAATAACAGTAATATCCAGTTTCGTTCGGGAATACTTGTAAACACATCATAAAACTTACTACTTATAATAAGTTTTATAAGAAGATAACTTGGAGGATAACTCTGGAACGATTTGACCGAACTTTTATTGAGAAGTAAAAAACAATACAGGAATTGTTTTCACAATTCAAGACTCCTTGTAAACGGAATTGTATCGTAGTAAAAACCTGAAAGTCGCATAGCATTTGACTATGAACGTAGCTCGACATATACAACTGATTCACATATTTAATAAAGTTAAAAATATTTGATGAGGAATTTCTACATTTGACGTTAATATCAAAAGGTAAAATATTTTAGTGAAAGATGGAATGAACAAAATAAAGCAGACACGGGTTGTTTCTTAGTATTTTGAGTCTTGTTGCATATTTGATTACCTCTAGTTAACAGACTAAATCAAACCAACTCTGTTATTTTGGATGATTGCATTCTATGCTTCATAACACTCGTCTTTTAAATTTTATTTCAATGTGAGGTAATAAAGAGGTGTCTAGAGATATTTATGCTATGAAGTCCTTACGATATTTGAACTTGTCACAAATTGACATACGGGCCTTATTTTATATGTATTGTAAATGCAGGTATTGCATCATCTTTTTGTAAATTTTTGAGTTATTGAGGTAAATGTCAGATTTCATGCATAAAATACCTCTCACGTTTTTCTGTATTTCATAACTTAAATTTCCATGTAAATTTCATTAAATTCTGTTCAGTAATAAGAAAGTTGATATTTTATAAACTTCAGTAATTTATGTTTTTATCCCCAAAACCACTATAATGGGCCTCAAATTGTCAATTTAAATTCGCGCCAAAGTAGTTAGATTTCCCGGCTATATCGTGAATCCCGTGAAAATGACAATAGTCGGAGCTCACGGCTTAACCGTGAATCCTATGAAATTTAGTATTTGGCGGGACATTACCCTTTAAATAGACTGGACTAGATATGCCTTGCGCACACCACCTTACGACTTTATAGACGAATCTATGTCTGAATTATTTTCTTGCTAGAAATTTATGCTCGATCTAGGTAAGAAATTTATTTGTTAGATTTTTGTATGATTTTTGCATTACGATTTTTATTTGATAAATTTTTGTTCATTCTACAGAATTCTGTAACATTTACTTTTTGGCACATGATTTTGGCTAGTTTCGGTATGTCAGGATAATTTATTAAATTTTTCAGACTTTTGTAAATTATTTAGAAAGAGGAGTCTAAATGTTTCGTTTATATAAGATGTAAAATTTGTACTGAAATTTGTAACATGATATTTATAAAGTACTTTGTTTCAAAAACTTATGTCAAACATTTTTGTTAATTATGGAACGCCATTACTGCATTGTATTGTTATGTATAAATCTATATGGCAAGTCTAGTACCATGTATGTAATATATTATTGTAATTTGTAATTGTGTGCCAGTCTATAGCACATCTAATTAATGTCCGTTGTAGTGTATGGCATTAGATATTATATGGATGCCAACTCTCATATAACGTTTGATTTACATTGAATTTTGTTAATTTGTAGTTGTAAATAATAGCTGCAGTTTATCATGTCCGTATCTATAATGTTTCATCATATACTTTTCATATTTTTCTCATACTTTAACTTTAGTCTTTTAAGTAAGTAATTTTTGTAATAATGGAAGTAATAAGTGACGTATTTTAATCATGTGACGTCTGAACTTAGTAGCACGTATATTTTGTATAAGTAGCACGTATTATTTATGGGAGCCTACGGAGGTATGGTGTACCCAAAGGAGCAGTTTTATGCCCTGACTTATTTGTTTTGCTATGGTGCTTACCATATGTTATATATTTTAGCTTCTTCCGCCAGACGATTTTTCCTGGTGATGTCATAACCCGGAAGTACAATGCCCGAGGTTCACTTGTCTTCACTCGCCTGGATGTGATATTCCCAGCGCAGAGCTTTCGTCCCATGGTTGTGCCGTAAACCGCAAAGACGATGATTTTTGTTATCCTCTGAAGTCAGCTCAGGGATGCAATCACCTACCACCATAGGGAGCCAATACGGAATCAACGTATTCACGGTTTAAAGGGACTGGATTTTGAGATATGTTTTGTTTGTGCTACTTAAAATTCACAATTACATTAAAGACCTGTGTCACGTCAGATTAGAATGGACTATAAGAACTTTTGTATCTAGAGATACTGAACTTTCTTTTTTTTTCTTTCTTATAATCAGTTTTTTTTTCTTCATATCATCTATTCATTGTAAATAATCATCTTTTGTAAATAAATTTGTAAATATTGTAAAGGGTGTTGATTTGTTCTGATGGTTACTGTCGCCGGTACGGCCTTTCCTGTCACAGAACTTAAAAGGCAATCAGTAATATCAACACATATCAAATAGATTGTAAGATTCTTTTCACTGGTTGTAGGTGCAGGTGGTAATATACTGCTTAAAGATAACGGTTTAGGCGGTAACGAGGCTCTGCCGAGCTATCGCGTAAACAGTGACCCGAAAGCTTGTTACTCCCATCTGCACATACAACAGAGACAGAATCTATTTCTTGAATGCAATAGTCAGCAAATAACAATAAAAATAAAATCAAAGAAATGACTTTCTTATAGCCCTGCTTTCTTACAGTGGCGTATTAACAAAGCGCGAGAACTTTACGTCAGTTAACAGGAAGTACGTCATGACGTTGAAAAGACAAAACCAACGTAATAGTTCCGTTTTTGTTTTATTCTCTGCAGTGAAGCGTAATGTTTTTCCTTAAAATAACGTTTTCTGAATCGAGAAATATGTGATAAGGAACAGACAGAACGAGAGCCATCTTAAACCAGTTTTCCAGAATCGATGAAATCACCAGAAACCCCAGTGTGGTGTGCAAGAAATGTAAATGAGATGTGAAACCAAAATTTGTAGTCCTGTTTGGCGCCATATAACCTATACTGTGTTTGTGCGCCGTAAAACTCAAATATAAATATAAATTAGATTTTTAAGCTTTTTGTGTTAAATTCTTAGTAAGATAAAAGGAGTCTGCAAATGTAGAAGCCGTGACAATAAGTATTTATCATTGGAAATAAATTTAGAACCGGAAAACTAATATTTCTATTATTTCCCGTCCAGACCAATTTGTGAAAATGCTTCTTTGACATTTCCTAAATAAATGACGTTGCCAAGAAAAAGCCATAAAGTATTGACACAGAGATGATTGAATTTGAAACTCTGCTTTTCCTTAAGTTTAAAAAGGTTAAGAGAAAGGAAAGTCTGCACTTAAGGACCCGAATTAGTATCTCGATTGATAGTGCATTGCCTAGCCACCAGCTAGGTCATACCGGTTCATCGTATTAATTATCTTTACATCTAGCTAGGCTCTGACTACCAGAGACCCAGCATAAATGACTATATAGAAGTTTAAATGGCTTGGTAAATTATCCTTTCTTTTATTAACATATTAATTTAATTCTTAAGTCATTCAATTCAGTCACTGCTACTTTGTATATGAACATAACATTTTACAGTTATTGCTGTTCAGAGCAACACAGAAAACCAGAGAATTTCAGATGTTCTGAGTAAGCTTTACCAACATGTCCATTATGCACCATTCATCTACAGAGTCTTTCGCCTTGCGATAGAATAACAGTAAATACGTAAACCTAGAAAATTTGCCGCGACCATGACAACAAAAAGCAATCTAGGCATTTTTATAGCTCTTTAACTACATGTACATGTATATGCCAAGTCTGAACATTTGACACGCTAGACGCTTACGGAATTACACACGTTTATCTCAACCAGACAGTTTTAAGGTCTATTAAAATGATTTTCTTATTAAACTCTGCTTGGAGATGAATGATTTTCTTATTTAACTCTGCCTGTAGGTGAGAGACAGGTCCGACGAACATGCAGCTTGAACTTGAACTTATGTAACATATGGTTCGATTCCTGTTTCGTAAGCACCAACCATGCTTCTCAGTACCATGATGATTGGTGTGTCTTTAAACAATCAGACCGAACAAAAATCAAGTTAAAATTGCAATTTGTAATGGATGGAGACATAAACTTTGAAAGCAAAGCAATTAAAACGCTTCGTTCAGAAATGAAATATATTAGAAAGCTCTCAATGTTTCCTCCTTGAGAATAATATCTCTAGTTTATTTACTGAGAGAGACTACAAATATTATTTTTTTGCAATTTATGTAAAACCTCTCATTTTACTCTGTGTTTTGTGAACATGTTTCTTATTTTAATATGTGTTTGTTTTCTTTTTCACGTTTAGCGCAGTTTTTCAACAGTGTATCAGTTATGTATCGAGAAACAATTAACCAGTCTTCCTGGATAGTCTGTATTCTCCGCAAGCAAGCAACTGTCAACTTCTCTTAATAAATCAGAAACGGAGGACGTAATAACATGAGACACAACCCCTTTTGCCAAACCGTCACAGAGAACATAAGACTCGCCCGAGGATCGATCTTTGTTTGATTTGTATAAAAAGTACTTGAACTTCTTAATTTAACAACCTAAAGGGCAATTATTTTATCAAGTCTCTGTAAATCTTATCAAGTTTTTATTTATAGAAATTTATTTATGATCGTGAAGAAATAGCTAATTCAAAGTTGACATTGATGTTTGGAAAATACTACTAAAGTTTTCAAGTACTTAAGTATATATACAGAAAACACATCAATATAAATTAATACAGGAAATAATGTAACAAACACTCCCGAAAAAGAAGACAGATTCATTAAAAGAATTTCAGAATCATACAATGCAACAAGTTACATTTTTGAATGAAACATGTAGTATTATTATGTACTATTACGAAATAAATGGAGAAATAATATTGGCATCCCTTTTCATATTTCCAATTTATAACATCAACAAAGCTAAGATGATTTTTTTTTCCAAAACTTGTGAACTATTATTTCTTTAAGAAATGAAAAATTGTTGATGCTTATGTTGATGGAAGTTAAACAGAAAGAAATGTTATCTTACGTTACGTGTGGCTAGATGTCTAGATCTACAAGCGAAGAAATTCGTGATAAGTATTAATTATCATATGGGATTGTTGCATGACCGGAAATCTTTCAATTCTATAATTTTTGTCAAGACAACTTTCTGATAATGCCTCTTTGACATTTCCTTAAAAAATAGCATCTTTGTCCAAGAAGTCGGTCAATCAGATGCCTTTATTTATGTAACTGAATTAGAGCTTGCGTTTTTTTCTTAAGCTCAAAATCTGTTAATCATATTGAATGTCTGCATGCAAGAGTCCAAACATAGCATTTGGATTTTAAATACAGCTGTACTGTATTCGATTCCACACTAAATTATCATTTGAAATTTTACACAGAAAAATATTGTATAAGACAGTTTATTACTTTATATATATTTCATTGAAAATTGACGTAACAATGATAATTAATGACGACAAACCCTTTATATCTGTGATTTATAAATATTTGAAGTGCGTTGTTAACCCTATTTTATATAAGAACTTTACGAGCAACTTCTCTTCATAAATAAAAGGAACTAGCAGGTGTATGTGTGTTGACTGACGTGAAAGAAAGCATAGTAAATTTGAACATGTAATTATTAAACGTCTTTATAAACATTTATTTCTATTTCTAAATATATTTTCTTTAAAAGAAGACATGATTATTATATGGTTGAAAATACTTATTGAAACTGAAAGAAGATTACCAAGGCTTTCAGGTTTCGGGAGTTAAATCACAGTGTGTTAAGATTAATTTTAGTAATAGTTTGACAGAGGTACGCCAGCTTAAAAACGCTTGAAATATATCTATTTCATTGTCAATATCAATAAGATACAAATCCTCTGCTTCAACGTCAATATCAGCTGAACACCATACAAAACCTCTGCTTCATCGTCGGCATCAGCTTAACACCACAAGAAACAAGCATCTCTACTTCGTCGTCAATATCAACACCAAACAAAACCTCTGCTTCACCGTCAAATTCAGCTAAACACTATACAAAACCTCGAATACTCTCCTTCATCGCCAATATTAGGTGAACATCGTTCACAACAACACGATTAAAAAGTTAACAGTCCAGAACTTAGCAAAAGAGACACATGGATATTCTGATACAATTTTACTATTCGATTTCCCACAAGTGACAGTAAGAGTGATTCTGAAAGGCACATACTGATGAGATAGCTTTGTACTGTCTACTCATTGTTGTCGGAACTATTTTCTGTAAATGCGAAGTTCAAGGTAATATAGTTAAAACAGTGAATGGATAAAATTCACAGTATATTTGTTGTTGAATGCCGATATTTCTTCAAAACTATATGCGTGAGCAATCATTTTACTTTTATTTTCTTTTAAAATTACCATTATATGTTAACAATATAAATGAAAGTAGTTCCTTTTAAATTTAAAACCAGAACAGACACAAATGCGCAAAAACATTACACAAAACAATTAGACACAGGTGGTGTATGCATATTTTATTAATACGAATCAGTTTATCAGATGCATTACGATATGTAAGTATGATTTACTTGTTGTACACTTACCGCATTGAACTTTGCTCAAACGAAGAAAATGTTTTAAGATTTCATTTATTATTCTCAATATCAGTTGAACACAAAAAAATAAATTAGTCCTCGACAATCACATACCACAACGTATCGATTTGTTACAAGCTTACAGAACAAAATTATGGCAGAAAATGCCACTTGGCTATTTATGTACCAGTCCAGGATTAATTTCGCATGAATAATATTGAAAGAGTTCTATTAAATTAGTTTTTTCATACTTAAATCAGATATGTTCTGTAAAAGCCAGATAGCGGTCTTTCATATTTATACAGCACAAGATGAATAATGCGTAAATGATGCTAACATACGTTTTCCGATTTGTGTTTTAAATTGTAAATAAAATTCTAGAATGACGTACAAATTTAATTAATAACTAGTTGGAATCGCAAATAGACTATAAATAAGCAAACTTTTTGTGAAATATCGAGGCCATAAACTATGAAAATATACACAAGGCGCAAATGCGTACTTTCCGAGGTGATTACTTTCCGAGTAGTCGTCGTACTGGGTTTAATATAGTTTTTTGGCTATCTATGGTAAACACCAGTACGGGAATGACCATAAAATGTGTCATCACATAATGCAAAACACATGTAAGAAGTTTGAAAGCATTTGGTCAGGTCGCTTCTGAGAAACCTGTACGCATGCAAATCTTTCAAAACATTTGTTAGATAAAAAGGTATTTAATGTTGACAAGAGCTGCCTTATGAAAGTGTGCTTGAATATTTTTGAAGCCATTTTACCTTATGCTAGCTTACAAACAGAAGCTTTAGCAAACATTTCTAAGTTAAAAAAGGGGCATAATTGCTAACATGTAAGCAAGAATAATAAAACTTGCAAAGTGAGGTCATCACAAAGACGGCGCTAAATAATTCCTTGGCAACATGCCTACATGCAACACTTTAAGCAAAATTTCTAATATAAAAGGATGCGTAACTTTGATAAAATAAATGATAGAGTTATGTAACTTGTCCCATATGGTTAACTCATGATGCCAAAGACATCTGGAGAATCTAAAAACATTTGGTAAAGTTGTTCCGGAGAAACATTTTAACATGCAAAATTGTCACAAAACTTCTATGTTAAAAAGGGGCACAACTTTGATAGAATAAAGCTAGAGTTATGTAACTTGCCTTGTGTGGTCATCTCATACCGAAGACATGTGTGAAGTTTGAAAGCAATTTGCCCAGAAGTTTCTGAAAAACCTGCAAATCTTTAATCTTAAATTCTAAGTTAAAATGGGGTATAATTTTGACAAAACAGAAGCTAGATTTATTTAATTTTTCTTTGGAGTTTATCTCATGATGTCAAAGACAAGTGTCAAGATTGAAAGCATTTGGCTTAGTAGTTTCTGGCAAACCTACCTACAGTGTGCATGAAAAACTTTAACCTTTTGAGAAGCCGACGCCAACGAAAAGGTGATTATAAAAGCTCTACTATTTGAAAATAATCTAGAGTTATGTTACTTGCCATGTAAGGTCTTCTCATGATGCCTATTACAGTGTGTGTGCGTACGTGCGTTCGTGCGTGCGTTTGTGTGCGTGTGTATGTGTGTGTTCGGCTTAAGCATTTTTTCAGTACTTTTTCAGACATATAAACGACGGTGTCTACTTGTAGCAGTGTCGGAACACAATGTCCAATTTTATAGCGCTGCCTTATGGAATACCACGTCGTAGGCACGTGACATAATACCCCACCCAGTAACATTATACTGTCAAAGGGCTGGCTTGTTTTAGAACACTTAATGCTGAGCGTCAGGCGAGTCCGCTTCTTGAACCATTTCTTACGTCTTTGGTACATGTATAACGCGGCCGAAAGCGGAAATATGACCACAAGGCTACTGAAAATATATTTGTGAAGTTGTAAAGTATTTGGTTTAACAGTTATAGAAATAACTACTTCCATACAAAAGCTTTATGACGCAGACAACGACGCCGGTGGCACTTAATCACTACTATTTGAAGAAAAAAAGTCGACCTAACAAAAACTAATCGTCAAATAAATATTATTTTAGATAAAATAGTTGTAAACAGTCTAAGAAATACGTGTTCGCGACCATCCACATGGCTTGTAAACAATTAGCATGTTTACACTTCCTTGTTTCATAAACATGATATCACATTTCTTTTTCATGTCCACAATTTACTAGTATACAGTCAACTCTAAATTCAGAACGCTTTAAAATATTTCAAACTTGAACGTTTTTACAAAGAATTGACTGCAAGCATGCTTTAAATTTACTAGTTATTGTTGTCACTGTAATTTAGTATGTACCTGTTTTTGGGAAAGAGTTTCTAAAAAAAGCTTATTAGCTTACTACTCGATCCCTTGCTTTTGTAAAATGTATTGTAATCACATGCTATTTGTTGAGTAAGATATTGTTTCAACCAAACATGATAAGCAATACATGATAAAGATGCCGAATGAATTAATGAACTAGTAAGCTTGTTATGGAATTGTAAATAAGTAACGTTGGATATTTCTTTGATTTTTTTTTCCTACGCGTAAAAAGCAGAACAAATGAAATGGTTAAACAGAAGATAGATATTCTGTACTAAATGTTTTCGTTTTCATTTTTTTCTTTTTTTTAAAAGAAAAAATATAATTAAGTTCGTGAGTCCTTGACAACAGTAATAGTTACTCTTAAATACAATAATTATACGGTTTACATGGATTTTCAAGAAAATGCTGAGAAAGCAGAAAACAAATACATTTAAGAGAAACCATATCAACTTAAAACGCTAAATACCTTATTCTTGAATAAAACCACCATGCTTCTCAACATTTATATCGCCCGGTGTATTTTCTTTATTGATACAACAGACAGTTTCTACTCAAAATACTCGTTCAAAAATCGGTAAGAACATCCTGGAAGCATAGCTAGCAACCCAGAAAATAACAGCAGACTTGGTTTGATTGAGTCTGTTCATGAGAGGTATTAGAATTTGCAACCTGGAATGATTTGTTAAATAAAATCACAAAGAAGTTGAGGTACCTAATTCTAATTTATTTTGAACTAGAATGTGTCTGTAGGACAAAGAGGGTGTGCCCTCCTCCCCCCCCCCACCCCCCCATCCCCCACTGGTACATTTGTCACAAATAAGGGGAAATAATTTAAATAGTTGCAGTCTTAATGGGGTATAGCCTCAACAAACATTTTATGAAAAGGATTCATGAGCATCACTAAAAAAACCTACTATTTTGGCTATTTCAAGAGCAGTAACTCTGTAATAAGTGCTAAGATTCTCAAGAAATATGCCAAGTGTGCAAGGTCACATCATAATAAAGACTCAAACTTACATCAAATACTTTTTGAGCTATGCACATGATTAGGTGAAAATGTTCATTTTTTTTTTACTATTTCAGGGACCATAACTCTGAAAAAAGGGGCGGAGGCAGACAGAAAATAGGAAGTTCGCAAGTTCATATCATGATAAAGATTCATGCAAGGTTTAATCAATTTATATGTAATACTTTTTGAGCTAGGTGTGTTACAAGGTGAAAATGTGCATTTTTGACTATTTCAGGGGCCATAACTCTAAAAATAGGGGGCGGAGGCGACTAGAAATTGAAGATGTGCAAGTTCATATCATTATTAAGACTCATGCAAGGTTTAATCAATTTGTATATAATACTTTTTGAGTTAGGCGCGTCACAAGGTGAAAATTTGCATATTTGACTATTTCAGGAGTCATAATTCTGAAAATAGGGGGCAGACCCAGATGAAAAATAGGAAGTGCGCAAGTTCATATCATGATAAAGACTCATGCAAGGTTTAACCAATTTATCTTAAATACTTTTTGAGCTAGGCGCGTCACAAGATGAAAATGTGCATTTTTGACTATTTCAGGGGCCATAACTCTGAAGATAGGGAGGGGACCCAGATGAAAAATAGGAGGTGCGCGAGTTCATATCATGATAAAGACTCATGCAAGGTTTCATAAATTTATGTCGAATACTTTTTGAGCTAGGCGCGTCACGAACTTCGGACGAACGGACAGATGAACGGATGGATGCACGGACGGATGCACAGACAAGAGCAAATCTATAAGCCCCCACCACTCATGGGGGGAGGGTCACAACAAGTAACATCATTCAATATGACACAATTAATGTACTCATTTCTACATTGCATTTCTACTATCTTATTCGATATTAATATAGCGCTATGTGGTCAATAGGAAGTAAGTCTATGAACAGGCTATACAACAGCTACATTAAAAGTTGATACTAATTAATAAGTTCCCAAACGTGGTTCGTCGTAGAATAACCCGTGTTTTGAGTTCTTATGCGTAAGAATATATCACGAAGGCCGTAGGCCTGAGTGATATATTGTTTCGCATAAGAACGAAAAACTCTGGTTATTCTACGATAAATCACACTTGGGAACTTGTTATTTCGATTCTAACACGACATACCAGTATCAACAGTGTTAGAAAAATGATAACTACATTTTACGACCGTGCTACGCACCTGGATCGGATAACGTCATTGCACACGAGTGGTTTATTGCAGAATAACCCGAGATAGACTTTGCTCTACATGTATGTAGGTTATTCGCTGGTCGTGTTAGAATTCGTAATACAATGCAAAATATCTTGCGTTTGTAATAATTATGTACATAGAAATTAGACCTTTTTTCTCGTCGGCAGTCACAGATGAGTAAAGTTCAAAAATAAAGAAACTCGTTATATAATAACGGTAGAATGTAGGTGATTCTATTAAAAAGGATGTGAGCGAGAAAGATACATTCATTCCAATTGATTTAGACATTTGTTATAATACGACTTGTAGTAAAATGAAGTATAGAACTACTTTGAGTAATTAGTCATAGCCTTTATACCCTTTTTATTATTACTGGAAATCGTATCATGTAGATGTATCTTTTAAAACGACAATTGCATCTTACAGGAGAAAATACAGAAGAAAAGGCAGTTTGCATGCACAATGTTTTCTTTAGTTAATTGTTAGATTTTGTTGAAAAGCATCAAGGACAATGGTCTAATGGATGGAAATCAAGAAATGTGCCTGGCTTTCAATGTTATTCAGACGTTTATACACTGCTTAGCCTTGTCTAGGTACATTGTAGATACAAATTATCTATATATATACATGGTAATAATATCGCATTGTACAAACAGGACAACCAGAACAGGCAGAACAGGCATAACAATGAAGCAGTCAAACTGGACCCTAGACCTCATTACAAGAACGACTTTTAGATAAATTAAAGCATTATTCATAATACACGTAACGGGATTTCAGTAAAAGCTTCAACATGACAAATTTACATTACACTATAAACTCTGAGAAAATAGTAAGTTAAAAATACTTTGACAATACATTAACAACTATTCTGTTTGATAAAGTACACTGTTTGTTTGGTACTTGATTAAAAGATCACCGGTTCTTCTTTGAAGTACAGAAAAGTTAATTAATTCTTTATATGCTATCAGTAAGCATCGGTAAAAAGTTATTTTCCCTAAAAGACAAATTTTTACTAGTAAAGGAAGTAGCTAAAAGTTTGTTCAGTAATAGTTCTATATCTATCTACAAAGACATAGCTCGAACAAAAAGGTGAATTGTGTCATGATATACATGCATATCAGTAACTTTAAGATGTTCAAACGAAATACATACAAATAAGCAAAATTACATGTACACATCTGCACAAGTAGTTCATAAGCCTATTAACACTTAACGAAAGTTCTTATTCAGTTGAGTTAGTTTTGGAACTGATGATTTTGACACAAATCTGGTAAAAAAGGACTAATGTTTTAATAAATATTTTATAGATACTGTATGTAAATCAGCTGCAGGTCCATTCCTGGTCCTTGACCCGTGTTTCCGTTTCCTCGTATATAAACGACGGTGAATTCGTGTAGCAATATACAACACAGAGTATCAAACATAAATTTTGGTGTTCTTTAACTGCAAATTGCCCTAGTCGAATACACGTGCACTTTGAATATCAAGAACATAACATTTCGGCACTTATACTGAAATACAATTGATTAGTAACAACGTTAAGACCATAGACTTTGAAAAATATGACACACAGACATTCAGATACAATTCCGTCGTTCGATTTCCCATGAGTAACAACATGAGTGATGACGAAAAGCTTATTCTGACATGCAGACTTCATTTTTACTATTTTATTACATACATATTGTTTATTTTTCTTCTTCGATAGATATATTTACAGCCAAAGCAAAATTTAATATTTCAGCTAAAAATGAGATAAAGTTCTTACAATAAAGGAAATATTTTTATACATGTTAACTTAAATAAAACAATAAAATACTTAAAGCAATTATCTGCATGGACCATTTTCAAAATTTCAGATAGGACCTAGCTCTGGTGACCTTAAACTGGCTTGTTGCTTCATGCTTTTGTTTGTGAATGCATAAGTTATATCATATTGTTCAATCCATTTGATACAGGTTGTACAACAAAACAGCATAATATATCATAGATCGGCAATGGATTTATTTATCCATCCAAATCTGTTTTTCAATGAATCAAGGACAGTAAGTTCTCAAATCTAACGTTGAAACGTCTATAATTTTAATGCTCAAGTGACATAGCTAATGTGAGTGTACTGCCTGATATAAATGTACACGTGAATACAACACATTTAAAGATGGACATTGAATTAGCGGCAACAATAAGGGAGTTTTTAGCATGCATTTGATCGTCCTCCAACCACCATTCTTAATCGGGTTGTTAACAATCTAGATGCCGTGTTTAAATCCAGTCCCAATGAAACTCGGCCCGAACATTTGCCCACATAAAGTTGTGGAAGAGACCGCTACTGAGGTTAAACAAATTAGGTCACTAGGTTGTGTAATAGAAAATCGTCTTAGCTCCATAATGGTCTGTTTTACATTGAAAATAGTCAGAATTTATTTTCTTTTTATCAAAAAAGAAAGGTCAAGTAGGTCAAGGTCAGGTAGTTTTCAGTTGACTCACTTACTCTAAATATCTAGGTCACATGGTCAATTCATAGACAACTCGAGCCAACATGCCATAGGCCACAGTTTTACATAAATCCGGTCACGTATGTAAATATGTATGAACAAACTTCTCATAGATTTTTACAATGTTGTAGATCAGTAAAACATGTAACCTCTGTAGTTCCAATATGTGTTCTTTCTGATTTGATCTAGTGATCTACTTTTTGGACATAAATGATTCTTTTCCGAACTTGAGATTTCAATATTAAAAGTCTAGACTATTTTCATGTAGATCAGGTAGAAAATGATGTATTGAGAGTGGTAACAAATGTTTTTTATGGTCTAGCATGGTGACATAGTTTTCAGCCAGGTCTTATAACGCTGTTTCCAGCTTTTTACGGTGGAAAAAGATTCCAGATACCACCACGCCCATTAGTTTAGCCTGGGTAGACATCTGGGTAGAACCACCGACCTTCCGTTAGCCAGGTGGGTTCCCGCACCATAAAATGGTGTGACTCTGAACCAAACAAAAAACAAAAAACGGAGCTTACTCTAACATGTATTATTGTGGAAACAATTATTAAGTAACATCTTTCAACATTATTGTTAACAAGAAAGAAGTTTACATTCCCGGATTATTTTAAACAATATAAAATTAATACGCAGAAAATTAGACGCACGACTTAGATTGGTATGGAATAAACACATATGGTATATTCTAAACACCATGTTCAAGATTAGAATATCCGTTCCACATATGCTTAGTTACATCTTCATAAAGTGTTTAATTCAGAATAGTACACAATGAAATGGTTAAATGGATCTGTGATGTATGTATGATGAACATTCAGTGTGGCATGTCATTTTTATCATTAAGCGCATGACCAATAAAACCGGTTATTCACATTCTAGACATGACCAATAAAACCGGTTTTTCACATTCTAGACATGACAAATAAAACCGGTTATTCACATTCTAGACATTGCTTTTCAGCTTAAATGAAACTACTGAATAAGCAGCAAGGTTATAGCCAAGATTTTGTGACAGCCGGGCACACTTTTTATCGTTATTTGTCGCAAGACGTATTTTATTCAATTCAGAAAATTGAGACGATAAATTGTTTAGAAGAATGATATAAAAAAAGAGCTTTAGAAAATGTAAAACATATTTATTTCAGGTAGGTCAACAAAAAAAAACAATTTTAGTAAATGCATGAATACGAAATCAATGCAATAACCATCATTTAATATTTTCTACTTGATTTTCTTCGAAGTTTGAGATTAAAGAAACTATAGTTATTATGAAGTATTCTTGCTGCTATTATATAAAACTTTTATTGAATCATAGCAGTTTTGTGAGGAAATAATGTCACTCTATTTGGTCATTGCAGTGTCAAACACAAGTTTTCTTATAAACATATCAATAATTCTGTGGTTCGTCTTTTTTGTTGAATATGCAGCTCATTTAAGTAAGAATATTTTTGTGTTAAAGTAATTTGATGGAATAATTGCATCTTTCCCCTTTCTCCGGCACTGTGTACATGTATTGACTTATCTGAATATGTGTCATCCGAAACACGCCACAGTTTGGAGTATGTGATTTTTACCGACTTTCGCTAAAAGCAGATGTATCTTTGCAAGTTTTACAAGCATTTAAATTGAAATAACCTGGCTGCTGCTTGCTGGAGACAGAATAGATGGTAGTGTATGACTCATGGAATAAAATATTCAAACAATAGATGACTGTAGACCGTTTCTGAACAGATTAAATATAATGTTTATTGGTTTGTTTCAATGAAAGATCGGCAGTGAACAAAACTACAATATTTCATGCGTGGAAAATATATGAAATGGTGACAAAGAATGAAAGATATATTTTTCCATATACTGCAAAACAAACACATTTTATTTCTATTATATGTCTTTGAAAAATGGTGTAAATAAAGGCGGGTTTGTGCATAATTAACTGTTAAACCAAGGACTGTTCTAATGTGTTCTAAACTTGTGTGTTCCTTTGTTTCTTTTCACTCGTGTTGTCAATATCTTTTAACCTTGTGTATTCATTTTTGCGCATATATTAATTATTTACCTATCAATACATTCATCTTATTGTTTGAGGGGACTTTGTCCCTGGACCACATTGCGTTACTTAATATCAGACATGTATCATTTTGTTTTTAACCAAATTTTATCTCTGTCTCTATCACAATTTAACATCACACAGATTCACAATTTTTCTTCGAAATCACAAACAGGATAGTTATATCAATTCTACATCAGTTATGTTCTGATTTGTAATTATTTTTTATGTTTATTTATACCTATAGAGCCATTACAGTTATCTCTAGTTACAAACAAGAGATCTATATAAATATTTATCACTTCGCACATTAAATTGACACATTAAGGACAGGTTCCGCATATAAAACAGTCAAAAAGATACGGATTCCATGATAATGAAACTAACTCTTCTGCACATTTTGTAACTATTTACAAATACACATAACAATATTCATAATTTACATTACGAGATTGAAATAAAAGCTACATAGCTGCCAAATTGGATAATACAGCGAAACTTATGAATACAAATAGGAGACCCTGTAGTACAGAGAGGTCTTTGGATTAATATAAGGAGTACATAAAAGGCAAGACAGCTCATTGAGCGCCTAGTTATTAAGCCCTTTCGCGAGAAATTGGATAATCTCAAAGGTTTAGAAAAATAGGTGGTCATTGTCTTAAGAGCTCTGAGATGTTCAAAGTGTATTTAGACAATTAACGGAATGGCAGACACTTTTGAATTACAAGGAAATCTACGTTGACCAAAAGTGAAAACATGATCTTTCAATAGTGTTGACAACTTTATGTCAAATATACGTACAGGTATGAGAATACGGAGATAGTTCACAAAATGTTAGAATGAGCATCCTTAAGTAAATAAGTAGACAAATATGTTTGTTGTTGTTGTTGTTGTTTTTTTTTTTTTTTGGTTTTTTTTTTTGCAAATCTGTGTACATATAAGTCATATTAAGGTAGCATGGTATAGAGATTTTGACTTGTATTCAATAAGGAATCATATTTGTAACACAAGTGTTTTGAATTGAGACCTTAATTTCGTACGATAAGGCTGATATTTAAATATTTACTGGGAACAAAACAACTTGGATTGTTTTACATTATATTTGAAGTTTGCCACAAGTAACTTGATTAGGATATTTCCTCAATATTTTGTACCCGAACCGAAACTCAAAAAACAGCTTCCAATATCCATTACCTATTTAAGTAAAAAAAAAATACAAGTCGTTGTCTTTCTCCGCATTGATTGATGTATGGACGACTGCGCATGTGTTCTCTGAATCATGTGTGTGTTTTTTTTCCTGTTGCACTTTTGTTCTTGTGTTTGATATAGATCAAAGATGTACAGAAAAGATAAAATCATGAGGTTAAAAATTTAACTACTTTGAGACTTCAAGACCCTTGATTCCTCATTTATACAGTATTAAGTCCTGTTTTATATATGATTTTAAGTTCAGGCAACCTTAAGAGGTTAATAAATATTAACATTAAGAACAGCAACCGCCATTTTAAACTATGATTCATTCTTAAGGGTAAAATTAGATTTACATTCACTATATCCAAAGAATTTTATACAAAAAAAATGCATTTTATGGCTTGACATAGTCTGAGACGAATCGTTCTCACCCGCAGCTGTGAGGAGTCTTATTATTAACTACCCGGCCACAAAGTACAGTGTCATAATGGCTTTGTTTCGAATATGACATAAAATGTAACAGTTTCTTATGATTTCATATTTTCTGTAATTTTATCTCATTTATTTGTCAAAGGTGTGTAATTTGCACAGAAGAAAGTATGTTTTATTATCTCCCTTTATGGTTCTGATTGTACAAGTAATATTTTTATTGTCATGTATTTTTCCATTTGCACAACTTCACGCCTTATTTTAACATCAGACTGATAATACTATTTAGTATACCGCGTTCTGTTTCTCATGCAAAATCAAGTATGAAAGAAGACAATCGGTAAAATCCGGAAAGATAATTAAATTGGCTCTTCAAAAAAGTTCTTATGCAAATGGATTATGCTGAAATAATTTGAATTTTCCATCATTTCCTTTTTTGTTTTGGAGGAGGTTTTGAACCTGAGTACCCTTGAATATTGCAGAGACATTATTATTACATTAAATTTCAACTGTAAAGTGGCTTTCAACGCGAACAATCTCTGAAAATAACAGATGAAAGTGAGACCAATTTCGCGTTTAATAAGCTCACCTCAAAATGCTGAGTAAGTGGAATTTGTATTGTTTGATACTGAATGCCAAGTTTGTAATGTTATAACATTAGATCTATATAGTAGCTACTCTATAGTTTCTTAGGGATTCAACGAGCTTCAAACTATCTAACTACAACAAGCAGAAACGCTGACCCTTTACAAATTTTGTAAAGAATCTAATAGTAAAAATTTGAGACTAATACACGTTTTGCAGTCGAACTATCAGAGTGAAATAATTTAGATTCTATCTGGCATTTCTACAGTGAAAAATATCAAATATATTTTTCAGTGGAAAAGAACTATAAAACTGGAAAATTTCGTCAAAACATGAAATAAAAGGATAACTTGTTTACTTTACATGTAGGATTAAAATATTTTTCACTCATAAACACCGTATCTCACATTTTCACTCATGGCTATGCCACTGGTTATAATATTGCATCTGGTGTTCACTTGTGAAAGACCTTTCAATCTTAACTAGTTGACAATTTGTTTCGCTTGGTTTATTTCAGGTTTTTAACACTCATAGAAAACAGAAAAGTGATATACATGTCGCAAACCTTAAGCTACGCCCTTTTTGGCAAGTTTGTTGGTTATTTCGAGTTTTATTCGTGCACGTATCGGCAGATCGGTATTAAAATAGGATTAAAAAAACGAAAAAGACCGAACATTTCGAATCCTATGAAGGCTTTTACCTTCCTTTTAGTTCGAGCTACTAGTATTCCAAATGCATTGGCAAGCTTAGAACCAGCAACTGCAAGTTATTATTACAAATAAACTCTTTCTAAATGAAAGTTGATTCATTTTGCGTATCTACTCCTATTTGCACATATCTTTTAGTCCATAAACACCGCTGACTACCTTTCACAAAAAGGCTAACTAAGATTGTGCTGGTTTTATAACACTACCGAAGGGCAGATATGAGGCCGTAATTGACAATATCTGATTACATATATTACATGAGAGCCTCGCATTTTATTATTTTATTCAACTCGTTTAATAAATTCAATATGGAAAGTCACAAATGTAATTTTCTTTTTATCACATATTAGCTTTTCCTGTCGAAACATCAAAAATTCTACTTTCGTTTACTATATAAACAAGTCAATTTGACCAACGTCTCCTATACTATAAATGACGTCGACGTCAAAGCTTTATTACACTACAGTAGTGTATTATCATTTTATATAATAGAGGATATTTGTTTGTTCCAGTGAAATATCAATTTTATTTCACAAGTGAGCATCAAAAACTGATATTTTGACGAGTGGCGTAGCCACGAGTGAAAATGACATTTTTTTGGTGCTCACGAGTGAAATAAAATTGATATTTCATTGACACAAACAAATTTTCTTTTTATTTCATGTGTAAAACTCTACTTTTGTTGCGTAATTTATAAAATGTCGAAAATTGCGGGAAAGATCAACAGAAAGCATAACACAAATGACGTCATTTTAACGACGTCATCGTCATTATGGTCCCCGGTATTCATAACGCTCGGTATACAATTTGACTTCAATCGCGACGGAGGACCGGAACTAGTTCGGCAAAAACAGTGAAAAATAAAAATGATAAGCTACTGTTTCAAAACTGTGGATTATCACTTTTATTTCACTGAGAAATAGAGGATATTTGTTTGTTTTGAGTGAATATGGAATATATCTCACTTCGAAGTGAGAAAATTTCAAATATTTTCACGAGCGCGTAGCGCGAGTGAAAATGTGAAATTTTTCTCACTTCGAGGTGAGATATATTCTATATTCACAAAAAAAAAACCAAACAAATTTTCTTTTTATTTTATGCTCAATTACGTTGAGATGTGCATTTTGCAACTATTTTAATCTCAGCGCGGGAAACAGACGCGCGTAAACAGACATGACGTCAGACGTGCTGTGACGTTATAAAGACGCATGCAACATAAAGTTCCATTTTGTTTTATTTTTTGCTGCATAACGGTATGAAATTCTCTTTAAGTAAAATAATTTGAATCGAGAAATATACTATAACGAACAAAGTGCGGCTACAATTTGCATCTTGTTTTAAGCAAATAATTTAAAATTCATACACAATGTAATGAGGGGGGCGGAGCTATATCTCTCACAGTGTGAAAATATAGATTTCATATTTTCACAGTGTGAGTGATGAAATATGAATATATTTAACTGATAGAGTGCAGTATTTCATTAGTTAGCTTACAATAAAACTCCATAATTCACGGGAAAACATAAAATAAATGGCTTTATTACACTCCCGCGACGTCAAACATGTGATAAATTCGTCCTTTTCTTTCCCATTGAAAATTATGACGTTCATTTCGTATGGAATGTTTCTCATTGCAGAGTTGGTGCAGCCGTTCTGCGCAAGCGCGGAATTATTATCAAATGGAACGCACGGCAAAAATACTCATTTTTTTGCATGTCCACGCGCATTTAGTGTATAATATGCATAATATACTGACTAAAGGTTACGGTTAGAATCACCATGGTTACAAAATATATACATTTAAGATATTTTTGTTTAACTTTAGTTAATCCGGTATATACCGGAGTCTGTAATATATCACAGGCGCACCAACTCTGTATTTAGTCACAGCCTTTCGTATATCGACGTCCGCGTAAGCAAAGGCGCGA
This sequence comes from Mercenaria mercenaria, assembly GCF_021730395.1. Lineage (NCBI taxonomy): Eukaryota > Metazoa > Mollusca > Bivalvia > Venerida > Veneridae > Mercenaria > Mercenaria mercenaria. The sequence goes on from NC_069362.1 coordinate 63,764,150, forward strand.
AGGTTACGTCATCGCTGCTTAATGAAAACCGACTGCTGGTCACAGACCACCAATTCAAAAATGTACAGGGAACTTACTGGGAATGAGGTAAGTGTATACCTGGGAATAAGGTAACGTCTGCGCGTTCTGATTGGTCAGTCATGTAAACAAACCCAGGAAGTGATTATTTTTTCAAAATTGATATTTTTTCACTGCATTTACAGTATTTTATTATACATTTTGACAAAATTTGCTACATTTTATGTGTATTGAAAAAAAGTTTTATCAAACTAATTTCTCCCGCCATGTCAATGATGTAAACAGGGGGTCATCTCATTCACACGAAAATTATTTAAATAAAGTATCACTATTCATATGTTTTTCGTCCTATATTTTGGTAGAACTAAGATAGTTCTTGAAAATCTTGTGATTAGATATACATGTTTCGATGTATGGAAGGCCGTACACGCCATAATATTACAATGTAAGTATATGGGAAAACAATTGGTGGTCTCTAACCCGCTGTTTTGACGACGTCCGCGTATGGTCAGGGAGAACGTTCCTTAGACGGCGTCGCAGCTGTTGCGTCTGGTGAACAGGATGGCCGGGAAGCTGATTTTAACGCTAAATGCAACAAAATGTGTGCAGTTTATAATATTATCTTGTTTACAAATGGAAAGGAAATATAATGTAATTATAAGAAATGAAACTTTTTTTCGGTGTCCATGCGAATGAACAACAGAATATCATCGCCAAATTAAACACGAATCGCTAGCGCGTTGAACCCTATGTTGCCGTTAATTTCGCATGAACATATTTAATTTCTTAATTAATAAATAATAAGACACCACAGATGAACTTATCGTTTTACGGTCTACAAAACATAAGAAGCATCGGTAATTCAAAAAAAAAAACTAAAAGCAAATGCTATGTGGCATCATAATATCTCATTAAAGCAGACATTTGCCAGACATTTGAGGGCATTGCTCTATCGAATGAACCCACTCAATGAAATGAAAAGTGTTCAAGTACTATTCGCATTCAAAGATAGGAACACGATAAGATTGTTTTGAAGGAATGCGGCTTTAAAAGGATATATCCATGATTGATTATAAAAATGCAAGCTTAGAGTCGAGTACATGTTTTGACTGCACACGAGATTGCAATGATATACGCAAAACGCAGTTTTGTCAATGACTGAAATATCAACAAGAGCTGTCGGAGGACAGCAAAGCTCGACTATTCAACAGCCTTGTCGATTGAATGAATACGAAAGTCGAAAAAGGGGCTATAATTTAGTACAAAAGCAAAATAGGGTCATGGAACCTGCATAGTGCTTATCAGCTCATGACAGTGGACAAGTGTGTGAAGTTTCAATCCATTCCCATTAGTGGGTACTGAGATACCAGCTTACATATAAGGATTTAACCCAAAACTCCTAAGTTGAAAAAGGGGCATAATTTTGTAAAATGCAAAGTTGAGTTATTGATCCTTTGCACTGCATGTCATATCATGACAGTGAACAAGTGTGTGAAGTTTCAATCCTTTCCCATCAGTGGATACTGAGATACCAGCTTACATACAAAAACTTAACCAAAACTTTCTATGTTGAAAAAGGGGCATAATTTTGTAAAAAAGCAAAATAAAGTTATGGGACCTGCTTTGTGCATGTCAGATTATGACAGTGAACAAGTGCGTGAAGTTTCAATCAATTCCAATTAGTGGGTACTGAGATACCAGCTTACATACAAAACCTTAACCAAAAAATTCTAAGTCGAAAAAGGGGCGTAATTTTGTAAAAAAAGCAAAAAAGAGTTATGGAACCTGTGCAATGAAAGTCAGTTTATCACAGTTAATAAGTGTATGATGTTTCAATCCATTCCCACAAGTGGTTACTGAGATACCAGCTTACATACAAAACCTTAACCAAAAGGCTTTCTAAGTCAAAAAAGGGACATAATTTTGTAAAAAAGCAAAAAAGAGTTTTGGAACCTGTGCAGTATAAGTCAGTTTATCACAGTGAATAAGTGTGTGAAGTTTCAATCCATTCCCACAAGTGGTTGCTGAGATACCAGCTTACATACAAAAACTTAACCAAATCGGGACGAGGACGTGGACGCCGACGCCGACGCCGACGCATGGGCGAGTCCAATAGCTCTACTATTCTATGAATAGTCGAGCTAAAAACCAAGATATAATGGCCAGTTTTTTTCTAACACTTCCAACTTTAGCTCGGCAGAAGTGCGGTTTTTAACCTTTACCTTCTTAATCCTGTAATGAACTTGTCTATCTTTCATTTTAGACAGTAAGATAACTATCACCCATTTTGTAAGAAATAATAAATTCCAGACCTTTTGTATGCGTAGGTTAGTTTCGAGATTGAAAATTTTATTTGTTACAGCGCTCTTTTATATGTTATCATTCACTTTACCGAGAAAATTGTATAACATAATATTGATTATGATTATTGTTATTGTAATATTGCGTGTTTAACAGCAGTATTAATCAATATGTGGAGAATGACAATTTCACATTTTAAAATAATTGATATAAATTTTAAAGAATGACGGAGCAACAACCGCAAGGAGTGTTTGGATCATGCTATGAAAATGAGGAATTTTAGCAGTTACTTTTAGACAATTTTAGAGCATAGATTTTAACAACCAGTTGCAGGAGTAGGCCGGAAAACATAAAATGTAGTTATATAATTATCGTTTTCACAGAAAACAATGGAAAAGAGCAACTGTAAGTAAGATCGAACATGTGAACTTTGACCTTGCGATACAGATTTGCCAGATATAATTTACGCAGATGGGTCATCAATCAGCTACGTTATAATTTAGCCACGCCGTAAGAAAACCAACATAGTGGCTTTGCGACCAGCATGGATCCAGACCAGCCTGCGCATCCGCGCAGTCTGGTCAGGATCCATGCTGTTCGCTTTCAAAGCCTGTTGCAATTAGAGAAACTGTTAGCGAACAGCATGGATCCTGACCAGACTGCGGGGAGGCGCAGGCTGGTCTGGATCCATGCTGGTCGCAAAGTCACTATGTTGGTTTTCTCATGGCGCGGCTTATATAATTCATATGACAAATAAGCGCAACACGTACAATAATATAAATACTTTCATCCAATAAAATCTAAAAAGATTCTTTACAAAGGCATATACGTTCTTCCCTAGTACACCAGTTCTTAACAGAGAAAGAAAAAACATCTTTTGTGTTTTAATTGTGTTGACACATGAAGATTACAGAAGAAATGGATGTCACCAGAAGGCTACAGTCCATATTAAATAAATAAAAAAAACAACATTATTTTAAAAAAAAAAACCATTTGGTGTGATTAAAATTCACACTGACATGATTTGTCTTATGATCATGATGATGACTTTTAAGCTTCTGTATTGATAAAGGAAAGATCCAATGTGTTCTTTCCGGTACTGGCGGGAATCTTGGTAAAATCAGTGAACTACCGTACGCAAATTGGATGGCTTCATGAAAGATACCGCATTATCGGGGGTTTGAACTCACAGAAGAAAGATGCCAGTGATTCAAAGTCAGAAACCTTAACCCTTACCCTGATAAATTTCTATAATGAACTTGTCCATCTTTAAATTTGGACAGTGCCATTATCCGTTAAAAGGGGTGCTTACCAAAAAGATACTGACTGAATGGCAAACAGTGCAGATCATGATCAGACTGCACTAGTCGCAAAGGCAGAACCATTAGATGTCCAGCATGTTAAGGGTTAAACTCCCGACCGCGTAGGTATCAATGTCTAAATTAATTTATTGTATAACTCAGGCAAAAAAATCCAAACTCATCCAATTCACCCGAATCGAACTGGCAAACTGACTGAATGTTAAAATAGATCTTTCAAGTTAAAAGAAATAATTTATCAAAATAACATTGGAAGATGAAATTACAAAATATTAAGTACAAGTTATCAAGACATCAAGAAAAGTGGCATGTGATACTAATATAATGCATTCTCACGCACGCGGCGAAATAAGTTTCTACCTCTTTAAATGAGGAAAATCGTTTTTCTAAGGAAACATATACACTGATATTGTGATATTGCGTGTTTTACAATCGTATACATTCTACAATCATATACATTCTCGGATAAAGTAAGGTTTACCACCATGTAAAGAGTTCAAAGATAATATAAAATCTTAAAATAACGGATATAAATTTTCAAGAATGGCATAGCAAAGAGAAGAAGTACTTGGATCATGTCATTGGCACTAGACCAGGGAGAAATGTATGCGCCTTTATGAAGTGCATCATTCGCAAGAAACACACTAAATATACAAAATGTCAGTTAACATTTATAACATTTTTTTATTATTATTTTCAAACCATATCTTTATATAACACATGCCTTTATATAACATCATTTGGCTTGTGACGACAACATGCTATTTGTTACTTGCTTTCTTCAAATTTAGCGCTCGTGTATAATAAAAAGTTGTCGACAACATTTGAGCCGTGCCATGGGAAAACCAACATAGTGGATATGCGACCAGCATGGATCCAGACCAGCCTGCGCATCCGCGCAGTCTGGTCAGGCTCCATGCTGTTCGCTTTTAAAGCCTATTGGAATTGGAGAAACTATTAGCGAACAGCATGGATCCTGACCAGACTGCGCGGATGCGCAGGCTGGTCTTGATCCATGCTGGTCGCACACCCACTATGTTGATTTTCTCATGGCACGGCTCATTTCAATATTCCTGCAAAAATCATTTTACGACTTCAACCGATTTTTGAAATGTCGTTGAATTACTGTAAAATGTCAAGAATTTCGAAAACTAGCTAATTCCCGTTTTAAGGGAAGAAAATAACAACAAAACACAAGAAAATGGCTGTTGTGCTTCGTCAAAGAAGCTAGATCAAATCATCACCTTTGTTTTAAAAAATGTTCATCAGGCCACACCAAATTGATTACTTGGTCAACGGATTTCCCGCTCCATTTTTTTTCCAAATTCAAAAACAAATTATTTTTTTTTTTGAAAATCAGCTTCCGCTCGCTTCAGTTTTTGCAGACCAATTTCAAAATTTCAGAGCGGGCGTTTTTCACTGTTTAGGGGCCTTATTATCACTGTGAAGTGACAGTAATTCCTAAAATTTAATACTTTTTATCATAATTGTCCATTAAAACACCAGAAGAACATGTCTGAGACTCTGTGTTGCCCCAGTTTGCAAAACTGACAGCCGAAATGACAGTTAGATTGTGTAAAGATATCCTTGAAAGATCATTAGAAAGAGTTTCCGCAAAACATTTTTTTTTCTCAAGACGAACATCAATTTCTCATCAGTTAAAACAGTGTCATTTAATAATGGCTGGTGATTAAAACAACGTTTTGCTGCAATCCTTAAAATTATACACATATATCAGCAGTAATTTGGTAGTACTTTAATGATGAACAGGCGGTATAATTCAGTTTGGACTTCACATACAGTGTTACATCATAAATAATGTATTGTTGAAATAACTTTGATTTTAAGGACTGGAACATTGCTTCTATCAGCTATGTACGAAAGACCCGTGGTGACATTTCAACTTCATTATTTCACGATTTCTGCTTCCTGATTTCACGATTTCCACTTCATGAATTCACAAATTCACGATTTCTGCTTCCTGATTTCACGATTTTCACTTCTTGAATTCACGATTTCACGATTTCCACTTCATGAATTCAAGATTTCACGAATTCACGATTTCATGAATTCACGATTTCCACTTCAGGAATTCTCGATTTCACAATTTCCACTTCATGAATTCAAGATTTCACGAATTCACGATTTCCACTTCATGAATTCACGATTTTACGATTTCCAGTTCATGAATTCACGATTTCCACTTCACGAATTCTCGATTTCACAATTTCCACTTCATGAATTCACGATTTCACGATTTCCACTTCACGAATTCTCGATTTCACAATTTCCACTTCATCAATTCACGATTTCACGATTTCCACTTCATGAGTTCACGATTTCACGATTTCCACTTCACGAATTCACGATTTCCACTTCACGAATTCACGATTTCACAATTCCACTTCATGAATTCACGATTTCACCATTTTGTGAAATCGTGAATTCGTGAAGTGGAAATCGTGAAATCGCGAAGTGGAAATCGTGAAATCGTGAATTCATGAAGCAGAAATCTGTAAAATGAACACAATTTTCTTGCGGATAAGGGGTACGCACATGGAACTTTATTAGGGCAAAGGAATCCTATAAAGAGCTTACAAACTCACAATCCAAGAAAACATGCATTAATGGCTTAGATCTACTTTTTTATTTTTCAAGTAGAGTTGAAAAACAAGAATATTATATTACTATTTATAGATCCTTTTTCAGATTTGTTTAATGGGTACCATCAGATCTATTTATCAAAAAGAAACTGAAGACGATAATGCATTTATTGTTAAGACTTGAATCATCAAAAGTAAGTCTTTCCTTTATAATTTGCCAAACTTAATGTGAAATCAAAGAACAACAGAAAGTGCAAAATTTGTCATTGAATTTACAAGTGAATTTGGCCACGAGTGGATAATGGATTTTCTGATATCTTGTGAAATTGCATTGAAAGTTGACAGACACTATGATATATAGGTCATGAGTATACCTAATGTACTGGTGAGGTGATTGCATTATTTTCCATATATAATAATGATTTCTGTTATACACTACATGAGAGTAACAGCTTTCTTATTCTTATGTAGTGACAGAATCTAAGGCAAAACTACGAAAGACCCGTGGTGACATTTCAACTTCATTATTTTACGATTTCTGCTTCATGATTTCACGATTTCCACTTCATGAATTCACAAATTCACGATTTCTGCTTCCTGATTTCACGATTTCCACTTCATGAATTCACAATTTCACGAATTCACGATTTCACGAAAAAACTTCAAGATTTCTTGAATTCACGATTTCATGATTTCGCGATTTTTTGATTTCACGATTTCCACTTCATGAATTCACGATTTCACGATTTCTGCTTCATGAATTCACGATTTCCACTTCTTGAATTCACGATTTCACGATTTCCACTTCATGAATTCACAAATTCACGATTTCTGCTTCCTGATTTCACGATTTCCACTTCATGAATTCAAGATTTCACGATTTCCACTTCATGAATTCACAATTTCACGAATTCACGATTTCACGAAAAAACTTCACGATTTCTTGAATTCACGATTTCATGATTTCGCGATTTTTTTATTTCACGATTTCACGATTTCTGCTTCATGAATTCACGATTTCCACTTCTTGAATTCACGATTTCACGATTTCTGCTTCCTGAATTCACGATTTCCACTTCTTGAATTCACGATTTCACGATTTCCACTTCATGAATTCACGATTTCACGAAAAAACTTCACGATTTCTACTTCATGAATTCACGATTTCTGCTTCCTGAATTCACGATTTCCACTTCATGAATTCACGATTTCCACTTCACGAATTCACTGTTTCCACTTCACGAATTCACGATTTTACAATTTCAACTTCATGAATTCACGATTTCACCATTGTGAAATCGTGAATTCGTGAAGTGGAATTCGTGAAATCGTGAATTTATGAAGTGGAAATTGTGAAATCGAGAATTCGTGAAGTGGAAATCGTGAATTCATGAAGTGGAAATCGTGAATTCAGGAAGTGGAAATCGTGAAATCGTGAATTCATGAAGTGGAAATCGTGAAATCAAGAAATCGTGAAGTTTTTTCGTGAAATCATGAATTCGTAAATTCATGAAGTGGAAATCGTGAAATCGTGAATTCATGAAGTGGAAATCGTGAATTCAGGAAGCAGAAATCGTGAATTCATGAAGTGGAAATCGTGAAATCAAGAAATTGTGAAATCATGAAATCGTGAAGTTTTTTCGTGAAATCGTGAATTCGTGAAATCGTGAATTCGTGAAGTGGAAATCGTGAAATCGTGAATTCATGAAGTGGAAATCGTGAAATCAGGAAGCAGAAATCGTGAAATAATGAAGTTGAAATGTCACCACGGGTCTTTCGTACAAAACCCTTTATGTGGCCAGGGTACTGGCTTGCCTAGGATAAAACTTAGCAAACACAATAGTTCTATACACTAGAAATACGGTCAAATTGCAAGTTTTTCTTGAATCCGCCTGTTGTCCCTCCAGTTTGTTTAAATGTCTAAATGTTTGTAATGTATTTTGGGAACAGTTTGTAATTAAACCTTCAACATTTAAAGATCTTTGGTTCTTTTATGTATTTTCAAGCCATTTTGATATGTTTTTGCAGTGCTTGTTGACTTTTGTGACAAGGTTTTTTATTTTTTTCTTCAAATCGCTCCTCGCCCGCTCCAAAAGTAGGTGAAATCAAAAGACAAGTATTTTTATTTTTATTTCGCTCGCTCGCTTCTAAATTTTTTGGAAAAATTCCGATGACCAAGAAATTAATTTGGTGTGGCCTCATATATTTATCATAGTGACTTTGAAAATTGGAGCGTGACAATATTATATCTATGCTGGATTCAAAATTTTTGTATTTGACATTTTATTAGAGTGACCGGACTCCAGATCTTGCTAAAATTGATGTTCATTTAAAATTGCAGTTTGGTGATATTATAGGCATAAGAAGACGAGTCGTTTTTCTCAACTATATCTTAAAATGCTAAATCAAGAAAAAATATGTATGCTTCGGAAATCGAACTGGGGCTGCCTTGGCAATAAAAAAAGTCCAGCCATCTTGATTCAAGCTCCATTGGGGAAATTGATTTAGCTTTAAAATTATGTAGTAACCCTTCGGTAACCGGTGGCAAAGGCTTTTCATTTTTGAATAAAAAAGTAACAACAACTAATTCCCATGGATTTCGATAACATATATTCTGTCAATAACTTAGTTTCAAAACATTCTCTAGGAAATATAATAATTATAATTTCCCAATATCTTAAAAGATTCTTTATTCTTTGTTTTCGAACGATCTTGAAATCAGTCCCTATAAATATTCTATTTGTATACGAAACCGTGATTCGTATGTTATTTCCTCTGCAGAAAACTTGTTTACGTCAAAGGAGAATTGTTTATAAATCTCTCTCTTGTAATAAATTTGTATTCGTGTAGCCTGTACAAAACATATAAATCCATGCGCCAGGACAGTTATATTAAACAGACACATTATACTGCTGAATTCTATTGAAGATATCATTTTTGTATGGCATCTTCAGTTGAAATATCGTCAGATTTGCCATACATTTATGATTTTATGACCAACAATCATGCGATTTTGTTGTAGTAGCCTATGGGGACTTAGAAGCGACACTCTTCGATAGTTGGCGAGCTCACCACACTGTACTGTAGTGACGTGAAATATCTTGTCTCAGACTTGAAGAGCCAAGAAAAAAGCTTACAGAACTCGAAACTTGCAAAGGTAATTCCTTTTTGTATCATTGTGAAATTAGCATACAGAAGTAGTGTTCCTGTCAACTTTCTACAGGTAGGTATTTCAGTGTTATTAAACGATGTAAACGCCTATAAATGCAGTGTAAGAATATATTCGCGAAATTACGACCTAAATATAAATTACCACTGCCAGGAATCATCTCCCAGGACCCTACTTACAATTACAACTAACACTCTTCTTACCACGCATGTTTCAGTTACCGCCATATTTTTCAACAACAACACTAAAAAAACTAAAGGTATACCTTTTACTTTTCATCAGTGGGTCGTTCTCAGATCTTAGATCAAGTACTTTAGTCAGATTGAGGAAGTAGTGTTTTAAAATTTCATTGTCTTTTTTTAACTCTTGACCGGGGGAATAGCCTCTCTACCGCAGAGGCCCTAGTCTGGCTACCGACTAGATAATCTTCTTTTTTTTAGAAATAAATTCTGTAAATAATTCTGACTTCATCAGTCCTGGCTCTGATTGTTTTGATGTTTTGAGAAGAAAAGGGACATAATTATACAAAATTTGAATAGTCTCAAGAGTTCTCTCCTATGAACAAAACATAAGGTCTGAACACAGACTACAGAGGCCCCATCGGAAGAAAATTATAGTGATCTTTATCGAAAAGGAAAGTTAAGTCAATGATTTGATGTTAGATGTGGAATTTATAATTTATCGTGTGTATAAAGTCACTTAGCTCTCGTAGAATAATAAAATGATAAATAAACAAAATACTTACAGCGTACTATCTCTTGAATTGTTTCGTTTCCACACTTCCAAAAAAGGAAAAAACAAACAAACAAAAAACAAGCAAAATATATAACTTTATACGCTGCGATTTATTTTCTAGTATTTATTACGCATTACCTATCGTTACATTGCACGGGACTAACGTGATTTTCGAGGCGCATATGACTTTTGAGTGTGTCAAAAATAACCATGCATGATAATGTAACGGACATAGCTTCTTGTGATTTTATTACTTACGTGAGCGTGTACGGGTACGTTGAATGAACCCCTATACAAAACTAAAACCAGCACAAAAGATCATTTTTACCCTCCAGAGACAGAGACCGCTTTGACACTGAGAAAAATCTTGTGATGATGGCCATTGCCAAGACCTTGAACTTAGTGATCCGGGCTATGTTCTCTTCACGTCGTCTTGGTGAGGGTAACAATTGGTGCTAGTTTTACAAATCTTTCCAGTGTTCAAAAAGATATGGCGTAAGACACGACGAAAGGACGGACGAACCAACGGGCGAACGAATGGACCTGTCGAAGGACATACGTGGCACCTGTATAGCCCCTGTATTAAAGAGATTTTAAGACATGTTAGACGAGACAGCAATCTGACTAAAGTACATCTCCTATTACGCTACGCATAGGATCTGACAACGAGCTATTCATGACCTCGTTCTGACAACCCTTCCGCTAGCCAATCAAAAGCTACCTTACAATATCCTGCAAGCTTTAAAAGCCGTGGGTTTTGATATCAACAATTTTTATGTCGAAAGATGTCAGATAGCCGGTAAGCTCAGTCGGTAAGGCACTTGCTTTGTAAATGAGAGGTCCCGGGTTCGAGCCCTGGATTAACTGCAAATTTTTCTTACTCTTTGACATTGGAACAAGTTGTCTGGTTGGTTCAAACAAAAATAGATTTGCGAAAATAAAAATAGCAATATTGGAAATCCAAAATATACAGAAGACGAATGTGAATGGGTCGTTCTCAGATCTTCGTTTAGAAGATCAAGTACTTTAGTCAGATTGACGATACAGCGCACACGAATATGTCGATGTTTGAAAATCTTGGGAAGCTAGAGGTGTCACTGGAGAAATTATTGCCAATATCATGGTAGATTTTGGTTTAATAAAATCCATATAGTAATAAGTGAGATACAGTTAAAATGCATCAAAGATTGTTCCGAATTTCTAAGAATAAAAGGGACATAATTCATAGAATATTTCTCCCAGATTTATCTAACTTGTGTCATATGATGCTCGTGATAATGTGGAATAATTACATTTGTATTTCAGCATTAAATAAAATCCATTTAGTAATAACCAAGAAAGACTGTCAGCTAAACCCTTACCCTGCTAAATTTCTATGAATAAACTTGTCCATCCTCCAATTTGGACAGTACCATTAACTGTTTAAAAGGGATGCTTACCAAAAAGATACTGACTGAAAGACGAACAGTGCAGATCATGATCAGACTGCTCGGATGTGCAGGCTGATCATGATATACACTGGTCGCAAAGGCAGAATTAATCTTGTCCAGCATGATAAGGGTTAAATTCCAAGGGTCGTTACTGAATACTTAACCAAGGTTTGGACATTGTGTTATGATGATGACTTTGAAGAATGTCCAGTAATAACTGTGGAAGTAATCAAACTAATGTGCGGACAAAGACGTTGCCGACCCTACATATACTTCCATGATCTTAGCAAGCACAATTCGCAATCCATTTAAAGGGAGATAACTTGATTCTCTAATCACATCGTTACTAGCAAGATTTATACATCCTGCATTAAGCCCTCCCGCTTAGCTCAGTAGGTAAGAGCCTTGGTCTACGGATCGCGGGGTCGTGAGTTCGATCCTCGGGCGGGGCGTATGTTCTCCGTGACTATTTGATAAACGACATTGTGTCTGAAATCATTAGTCCTCCACCTCTGGTTCATGTGGGAAAGTTGGCAGTTACTTGCGGAGAACAGGTTTGTACTGGTACAGAATCCAGGAACACTGGTCAGGTTAACTGCCCGCCGTTACATGACTGAAATACTGTTGAAAAACGGCGTTAAACCCAAAACAAACAAACATCCTGCATTAGGGCTTGACACTAACTGGCGTTTTTGCTTTTTTTTTATATAAATAACAACCATCGTCTTATTTAAAATAATCAAATTTGTGTACTAAGTATTTGGTAAGAGAGTGAAATTGGACTCGTTTGCGCCAAATGTTATCTTAATACGTTAACAATATGAACAAAAACACAGCGTTGTTTTGGAATTTCTAATAGTTTTAAAAGGAGAACGAATGTTTAGCTATATAGCGATTTATCATTACTTACATATTTCGTAAACTGCACTACTACTGCAGTTTCCACTGTTTTTTTTTCTTCTAAATATATTATCAGCAATCAGGTGAGGTGGGGGACCAGCCTGCCTGTCTGTATAATTTCCGTTAATTAACATTCTATGTCAGCTCCTAAATTGCATATATATATTTCTTAATTGACTACGTCGCATGTGCAGTAAGCTGTACGGACAAGTCGATTTACTGCCAATCTCGGGGTTGTGGTTCGAGTTCTACATCTGACCAAATGTCATCTGCGAAATTACAAGGCAGGAAAATTGTCACACTTATCTGATCAAACCTATCATAATTTATTGAAAGAAATACTCTTGTATTCAACTTAACCGTTGTAGAAATGACGAATAAAAAAACTCTTTAAAAGTTTCTTAGGTAAAAAGACAAATTACTTGTCACAAGGGTTTAAAAAAAAAGAATAATGCAAGATGAAACAATCAAAGCTCATGAAATATTAATTGTAAAATGTAAGAATAAAAGCAGTATCGATAACATTACATTACATTGAATTAAAAAATGATGTAAAGTGGTTTCGAACCAATGGTAATGCCGACGGTTTGTGAAGTCAGACACCTTACCACTACGTCACTGCATGTTTGGTTAACTTTATAGGTTATTTTAGCAGGGGTGGACGTATTTTGTCACTTTTTTTGCTGTTTTTAGGCGACTGACATATTTTAAGTGGTATGTTTATTATCTACGGATTTTCAAGCGAAAGCACCCAGTTGGTGGCCATATAAATTATCTTTGCTCGGTTCTTAGATTTACATATTTATCTTTGTAAAACAGTTATTGAACGTACAGTACAAGCAATATTTTGTTGTTTGATGTTGTATACACGACATTTTGTTGTATGATTGTTCTACCGAGATGACGTTTAGGGGTCAACACACTAATACACATAGGAAATTCGAATTTTTGAAAGTGTTATATTTAAAATACTAAATCTAATACTGTACTTAACGATACTATTGAAGGCAGTAATATGCCTTATCCTTTTTTGTATATTTTAATTCCTATTATTGAAGATCCAGAAATTTGCTTACTGTCTCTACATGTCATCGAAAATGGTTTTAGAGAAGATTTCTGAATTTTACATGATAGCCATATATGGAAAACAAGCCCCCGCCCTCTAGCAGCCATGTTTTTTTAGCGAAACGGAGCGGCTTGAGCAATCTTGATAGACGGTCACCTAGAGATCATTAATTTTCTACAAAGTGTTTTTGAAATCCGCCAGATAGTGTCTGAAGAGATTTTTCTTTTGGTTGCTATGGCCGCCAAAGTTATGTATGGATTTCAACTCTTTGGGCACTTTTGAAAGAGGGTCACCCAAGGATCATTTCTGTGAAGTTTGGTGTAAATCTGCCCAGTGGTTTTGAATTTGAAGGAGAATTTTTTTAGAAGTTGTTAGCCATGATGGCCTTAAATCAATCACCTGAGTCCCATTGCTTAAGATTAAAAGTAATAGTTGTGTAAATTTATTTTGAAATCAGGCCAGTGGTTTGTAAGATTATCAAAGTTTTCTATACAGATATATACAGAAAACCAGCGTTGTCCGCTGGGGGCCATATTGTGTAATTGAAAGAATTTAGCAAAGGGTCTCTTAAGGAACATTTGTGACGAATGGACCAGTGGTTTAACTTTTTTAGCTGTATTTTCTTCATTTTTTTAATTTCTGCCTGTTAATAGTCATATGGTCTGTATTTCATAGTGGTATCTTATTTCACTGCTAATTTACAAGTATGGACATGCATTTTGTGTGATTTTCAGAAATTTCCATTCTATAGAATGCTATGTTGTCTCTGAATATGGAGATCAGCAAAATAGCCAAGTTTTTACCCTTTCAGGGGCCATTTACTCTGGAACCCATGATAGAATATGGCTGATTTAAGAAAGGAACCGAGATGCAAGTTTGGTTAAATCCAATCATAAATGAACTCCCTTTTGTGCAGACAGGACCAAAAATAGCCATTTCTGGCATTTTCAGGGACCCTAACTCTAGAACCACTTGTGGTTTATGGCTGGTTCAAAAAGGGACCATAATCTTATGGTGATACAAGTTGTGTGCAAGTCTAGTTAAAATTGAATCACAAATGAAACCCTTTCATGCAGACAAGACTAAAATAGCCAATTTTTGCCCTTTCAGGGACCATAACTCTGGACCCATGGTGGGATATGGCTGGTTCAAAAATGGGGACCGACATCTTATGGTGATACAAGTTGTGTGCAAGTTTGGTTAAAATTGAATCATAAATGAAACCAATATCATGCAGACAAGACCAAAATAGACAATTTTTGCCCTTTCAGGGACCGTAACTCTGAAACCCATGGTGGAATATGTCTGGTTCAAGAAATAAATCAAGATCTTATGGTGATACAACTTGTGTGCAAGTTTGGTTAAAATCCAATCATGAATGAAACTGCTATTGTGCAGACAAGACCAAGATAGCCAATGTTTGGCCCTTTCAGAGGCCTAAACTTTAGAACCTATAAAGGAATATGGCTGGTTCAAGAAAAGAACTGAGATATTATAGTAAAACTAGTTTTGTGCAAGTTTGGTTAAAATTGAATCACAAATGAAACCACTATCATGCAGACAAGACTAAAATAGCCAATTTTGCCCTTTCAGGGGATGTAACTCTGAAACCCATGGTGGGATATGGCTGGTTCAAGAAATGAATCAAGATCTTATGGTGATGCAAGTTGTGTGCAAGTTTGGTTAAAATCAAATCATGAAACCGCTATTGTGCAGACAAGATATTGCCGACAGACATCAAGTGGTCACAAAAGCTCACTTTAACCTTTGGCTTAGGTGAGCTAAAAATGTGACCCCTATCTGTATTAATAAAATCTATGAGACACGAGACAATCCTTCGGTAGCTTAGAACGCAACAAAGCAAATTATTAGCAGACTCGGTTGGACTGAGTCTGCTCATTAGAGGCACTGTAATTCAATTAAGCCATCTTCTAGTTCAACCTCACTTGGGTATCAACTGCTCATCCCAAATACTTTGCCGAGTTCTCTCGCAGTGAGTTTGACATCACCCTCGGAATGATGTATGGTGTGCACAAGCTTTTGTGTGGACATGGGGCAGGGGGAATATTTAGCTGGAGCATAAAACATATGTACTTTGTGCTTTCTATGAAAGAAATGTTGTTGTTTTTTACCTCCATTTGTGACCTTGACCTCGCAAAGGCACAAATGGAATGGTGTTCTACATGTCCTCTCTTCATTAGACGATCCACTAAGCTGAAGGAAAGCTGACATGCAGGAGATACTGAGTGGACAGGAAACTGTATGAACAGACAAGCCCTTAATCTTCACTGGGTACCAGAGGGCGGATGGGGGCAACAGTAGGTTTTCAAGTTGTTTTTAAGCTTAATGTGCACATCTAATACACAATCATTTCATGCTTGAATCTCGGAAAGCATAGAACAGAACTGAGCTACTATTTATAATATACCTACTACATGTGAGCCGCGCCATGGGATAACCACATAGTGGCTTTGCGACCAGCATGGATCCAGCGCATTAGCCAAGGTTAGAAATCTCCAAAAGAATACAGAAAAAACTAAAGTATTACTAGTAATTGCTTTGAAATAAACAAGAATTTAAAATTAATATTACTGAAGTAACTGATGGGGTACAACTTTACTATACTTAGATCTTTGCAAGAAAACTGACCAGAATTTTGTAAGATGCACTCATCTATGGAACAATTTTGAATGTTTACCAGTAAATCTCTGAACAAAACTTATTGATTTTCTATAACTAAAGTAGCATTTGCTTTAAATCATCAGTTGTTTTCCTTGGTAAAGACCACCTGCAAACAAACATCAACTGCCTCTGAATTTCCAATTAACAAAAGGTCCTAAAGGGCCAAAGTTGCTCCCCTGAAAAGGACCTTAACCATCTGACCCTTAAAGGGGCCAAGCACCTCAAATTGAAAAAATTTATGATAGGACCTTATATTGTTGCTACAGACTAGGTTTAATGAAGATCCTGATTGAGTGGTTCATGAGAAGTAATCATTTAAAATCTAATTTTACTTCTAGCCCAAGCAACCCGTAAAAGGGATTAACTCCCTCCGTTTGAACAAATTTTAGACAGGACCTTATAATGAAAATCCATCAAGCCGTTCAATAGAAGAAGTTATTTAAAGGTACCGGTTTTTCTACTTTTAGCTCTGGCGTCCATTAAAAGGAGCCAAGTGCTCCCAACTGAACAAACTTAGGAGAGGACCTTATAATGATGCAAGAGACCAAGTTTGATGAATATCCTTCAAGTGGTTCTTGAGGAGAATTTCTTTAAAGGTTTTTTCTATTTTTAGCTCTGGCAGCCCCTAAAAGGAATCAAGGTAAACCATTTCAACAAATCTGATAGAGGTTATTGCCAGAATAAAACTGACCACGTTTGGTGTAAGTCTGACCTGTAGAAGTTCAGATGAGCTTAAAATGTAATTGCAGTGTATTTCAGATTCTTAACTGTTCTAGTAAAACACGATATGCCCCCTTGATGCATTCAGTAACTGCAAAAGGAACAGAAATTATTTGGTCACTGTGCACAGGACATTTGATGTACTGACCTCAAACCAATAACGAGGGCTTGTAGAACACGAAATCCCGCCCCCCCCCCCCACCCCACTGATGCACTCAGTAACTGCTCAAGGATCAGAAATTGTTTGGTCACTGTGCACTGGACGTTTGACGTATTGACCACAAATCAATTACTATTGGTCATTTACCAGTCATAAGTGACCTCAGTATTAAATGTGATCTAAGACCAAATCATTCTCTAGTTATTTGGCAAAAACAGTTTTTCTGTTCTGGGTCAATGTGACTTTGACCTTTGACCTACTGACCTCAAAATCAACAGTGGCCATCTGCTGGTCATGATCAAACTCTCTATTAAGTTTCATGATCCTAGGCCAAAGCATTCTCAAGTTATTGTCCGGAAACAGTTTAACTGTTCCGGGACACTGTGACCTTGACCTTTTACGTACTGATCATAAAATCCTAGGCCCACGTTATTGTCCGCAAATGGTTTAACTGGTCCGTGTCACTGTGACCTTGACTTTTGACCTACATATCTCAAATCAGTACGGGTCATCTGTTGGTAAATGACAAACAGCCTCCTTATCAACTTTCATGATCTTAGGCCCAAGTTTCTTGAGTTATAATCCGGAAATTGTTTAACTGTTCCGGGTCACTGTGACCTTAACCTCTGACTTACTAATCTAAAAATCTTTAATTGTTATCTGCTGGTCATGAACAACCTCCCCATCAACTTTCATGATACTAGGCCTAAATGTTCTTGAGTAATCATCCGTAAACCAATTGGTCTAGGGATTTACCGACAGACGACAGAAATCTGCAAAACACTTTAAAGGGTGCATAATCATGGGTCATTTACCAGTCACAAGTGACCTCCGTATCAAATGTGATCTTAGACAAAAGCATTTTCTAGCATTTTTGCAAACAATGTGCTAGTGTTCTTGGTCAATGTGACCTTGACCTATGACCTACTGACCTCAAAATCAACAGGAGTCATCTGCTGGTCATGATCAACCTCCCTATTAAGTTTCAATATCCTAGGCCAAAGCATTCTCAAGTTATCGTCTGGAAATGGTTTAACTATTCGGGATCACTGTAACCTTGACTTTTGAGCTACTGACCTCAAAATCAATAGGGGTCATTTGCTGGCCATCATCAACCTCCCCATTAAGTTTCATGATCCTAGGCCCAAGCGATCAAAGTTATCGTCCGGAAATGGTTCAACTATTCCAGGTCACTGTGACCTTGACTTTTGAGCTACTGATCTAAGAATCAATAGGGGTCATCTGCTGGTCATGATCAACCTTCCGATTAGGTTTCGTGATCTTAGGCCTAAGCATTCTTAAGTTATCACCCTGAAACTGTTTACCTGCTACAGGTCACTGTGACCTTGACCTTTGACCTACTGACCTAATAATCATTAGGGTCATCTGTTGGTCATGATCAACCTTTCTAGCAACTTTCATGATCTTAGGCCCAAGCGTTCTTGAGTTTTCATCCTGAAACCGTTTAACTGTTCATGGTCACTATGACCTTGACCATTGACCTACTGATCTCAAAATCAACAAGGGTCATCTGGTGGTCATGATCAACCTTCCTAAATCATTTCGTAATCCTAGGCCTAAGCGTTTTTAAGTTATCGTCCTGTAACCGTTCAATTGTTCCAGGTCCCTGTGACCTTGACCTTTGACCTACTGATCTAATAATCAATAGGGGCATGTACTGGTCATGATCAACCTTTCTATCAACTTTCATGATCTTAGGCTCAAGCGTTCTTGAGTTAACATCCTGAAACCATTTAACTGTTCCGGGTCACTTGTGTTCTTGACCTCTGACCTACTGATCTCAAAATCAATACGGGTATCTGCTGGTCATGGCTAACCTCCCTACCAACTTTCAGGATCCTAGGCCCAAGCCTTCTTGAGCTCTCATCCTGAAACTGATTGGTCTACGGAACCGATCGACATACCGACAAATCGATCGGCAGACTGACGACATCTGCCCTGGTATACATTAGACTAAATTATCTGTGATGAGATTGACTAAATAAGAAAATTCCTTATTATGGAAAGAACATATGATGTCTTCACTACAACATTACTTGCAGAAACACCAATTGCCTGATAACATGAAACAGTACACTCCCATTTTCAAGCTCAATACACAGAAGCTATTTAGACAATACAGAGCAGGTATGAAGTTCAGATATTTGATCTTCGAGTGTGACCTTGACCCTAGTGATCTAGGTTGTGCAGTTTGTACATCAACTTGATGATGTAAATAACTGATGTAAGTTTTATGGACATCTTCTAAGTGGTTAAAAAGATGCAGACATATGTTCATCCCTACACAATTATTGCATAAAAACCAAATTTCTATTTCTAACGCAGTGACCACACTCAAAACAGTCCCAATCACAAGTCTTCACATAAGTTTTCTACAAACAAACTGGCAACAATATATTCATTAGTTGTGATTAAATGGAAAACAAATTTCTATTTTTAGCTGTAGTTACTTTGAACTTGGGTAGTTTGTTTATTTATTTAGTTGGGTTTAACGTCGCACCGACACAATTATAGGTCATATGGCAACTCTCCAGCTTTGATGGTGGAGGAAGTTATTTCATCACGAGCGGGCATCTGGATAGAACCACCGACCTTCCGTAAGCCAGGTGGATGGCTAACTCCCTTGAACTTGGGTAGAGAGGGAAAATAAAACAACATGTATACAGTTTAAACAAATCATGTTTGGCAATAATACATGCATCCAAAGTAATAAAGTTATCAAACAGAAACCATTTTCTTCTATCTTCAGCACAAGTGACCTTGACCTGACACCATAAAGTCCCAATCGAGGTCTTTACATAAGCTTTTTACAAACCAACTATGGCGACATTACGTTCATTAGTTTCCACGTTAATGAACGAAAACAAAACTTACTTTTAGCTTCGGTAACATTGACCTTGGGTAGGGAGGTAAAAAAGACTAATGTTCCTGATCCGCATATTACCCACTATTTATATACCAAATTTCATGGACCTACCTTAAAACCTTTTTGAGATATCACAGCATCCAGACTTTTCGAACAGACTGATAGACGGACAGAGAGCAAACCTACAGTTCCCTTCATTAAACCCGGTTGGGGATTAATTAGAATAAAACAAGATCTGTTTGTAAAATATACTTCCTGTAACGCTCAGCATTATTAAGTATAATAAAGGAAGCTTATCAAAAGGAAAAGTAGAGTTATGGTTCTTGTACTTCCTCTCAATGGCCCTTATGATTATGGGAAGTTGCAATGCAATGCTTTTAATACACTCAAGTTATGCTCCAGACAAACATTCAATATGATAAAGGGAGATAATTCAAAAACAGGTAAGGTAGAGTTAAGATTCTTTGATACTGCAATTCCTCTCAATAGCCTCTGTAGATGCATGAACATCAAATATCGCTCTCACATTTCAAGTTACGCACTGAACAAGCATTATTTAGTATAACTAGAAGAGTTTTTGTAACAAAAACATATGTCCCCCCCCCCCCCCCCCTCGTCTGCAATTACTGGAGTAATCTATTATTCTCACCTGTTTAGGTCAAAACAGAATGATCAAGGTCAGGTAATGAAATTTTTCAAATTAGCTTGAAAAACTTGGTATGTGGTCCAGATTTCATAACTGTAGCTTAGAAAATACAAATTTTGTCAAAGGTCAAGATCAGGGTCGGCTGATCACATTTTACAAATCAGTTTAAAAAAGCTATGAATGTGGTCTAAACTGTAGCTTGAAAAATAAAAATTAAACCCAAGGGTCATGCTCAAGTTCAGCATCAAGGTTAGGTCAATCAACCCAAAACTTGAACAAGTGTGCAAAGTTATTTCGATATTCTTAAAGTGATTCAAGAGATGCAAAGGGAAACCAAAATGTAGCGCCAGTGACCATTGATGCCTTACAGTGATCTTGAACTGTGATGACCAAAACATGTGCTCTGCACATTGTCTTAATGTGAGGATGATTAGCAAAGTTATTACAAAATCCTACAACTTGTTCAAAAGATATACTAAGCGGATATCAAATATACCCCCGAAACCAATCACATTGAACTGAGGTCACTGGAACATGAGTTCGGCACATCGTATTGATGAAAATCCTTCCAGTTGTTAAAAAGATAGAGTGGAAACAAAAATAGCCCCATGATCTTTGACCCCTAAGAGTGACCTTGATCTTTTTGCAAGGTGACTAGAACATACGCTAGATATGATCAACACTAATGCAAAGTTATTTCTAAATCCCTCATGCGACTTAAGAAATACAGAGCAGACACGAAAATATAAACCCCATAATTCACCGGACATGACCAACCTACCCATCAAAGTTTGAAGAGCATACGCCCAAGCGTTCTCTAGTTATTGATTGGAAACTATTTCACTGTTCAAGGTCACTGTGATCTTGACCTTTTACCTAGTGACTCAAAAACTAAAAGGGGTCCTCTACCAGTCATGAGCAATCTATCTATCAAGTTTGAGGAGCCTAGGCCCAAAATCGTTCTCTAGTTATTGGAAGCCGTTTCACTGTTCAATGTCACGAAAATATAAACCCCATAATCTTTGATCACTTGGGGTCATTCACAGGACATGACCAACCTACTCATCAAGTTTGAGGAGCATATGTCCAAGCGTTCTCTAGTCATTGATAAGATACCGTTTTACTGTTCAAAGCCACTGTGACCTTGACCTTTGACCTCATAGCCTTAAAAACAATAGGGATCATCTATCGGCCATGCCCAACCTACCTATAAAGTTTGAGGAGCCTAGGTTCAAGCGTTCTCTAGTTATTGATTGGAAACTATTTCACTGTTCAAGGTCACTGTGACCTTGACCTTTTACCTAGTGACTCAAAAACTAAAATGGGTCATCTACCAGTCATGACCAATCTATCTATCAAGTTTGAGGAGCCTAGGCCCTAGGCCCTAGTTATTGGAAACCGTTTTACTGTTCAATGTCACTATGATCTCGACTTTAGTCTTAGTGGTTATCTACAGGTCATGACCAACCTACCTTGGCCCAAGTGTTCTCTAGTTATTGATCGGAAACTGTTTTACTGTTCAAAGTCTCTGTGACCTTGACTTTTGACCTAAAAAACAATAGGGGTCATCTACAGGCCATGACCAACCTACCTATCAAGTTTGAAGAGGGAGCCTAGGCCCAAGCGTTCTCTAGTTACTGATCGAAAACCGTTTGGTCTACAGACGGACAGACCGACATGAGCAAAGTAATATATCCCTGCTTTTTCGAAGGGGTAGGGCTGGGAATTACTGTTAAACTAGAACCATCACTAAAGGAACAACCTTCAATGTTGTATCACTAAAGGTGATTAATACCTCCCCCACAAATACCGCATTGACACAGGGCCCTATATAGCCTAAGTCGAAGATTATACATTATAGTGTGGACAGACAGGGTCCATATCTTTTCTTAGTCCAAAGGCACTTATTCTGCAATGCTTGCACTGACATGCATGGCAAATGTGTCACGCACATCTACACTCGATGATAACATATTCTAAGTTTCATTGCAATCGCTGAAGAAATGTGGGAGAAGTTTACGCCACAAGATTATATGTCTATCCGCGGACAGGCAAAAAGTCCAAGGGCACATAACTATGCCATGCATGGACGGACACGCATGAAAAATGTATCACGCACATCTACACTCCATGGTGATAACATATTCCAAGTTTCATTGCAATCGCTGAAGAAATATGGGAGTAGTTCGCGCCACAAGAGTATACGCGGACAGACCAACTAACCAACCAACTGGCAGACAGACATGGTGACTCCAATATACCCACTTCGAACTTCGTTTTGGGGGGGTGGGGGGTATAATAAAGTCATCTATTGATGAATCTGTATACATGAGGAAAATGTGTATTACCTGATGTCTCCTTTGAAGATTTCACTGATGTTGGTTATCTCCAATGGCATAACCCATTCTTGTCAGATTTTCTTCTGAAACTTTCTTGAAATGTGCAACATCAAAAATATGGAATATGACAAGAAAGTAAAACAGTGCATCAGTGACTCACTATGTAAACCTCAGTTCATACAGAAATCCTCTGCCTAGTCTGATACAAATTGGTAAGGGGTTTTACAGACAACATGTGAAAATGATTTTAAAGATATTGGCTCACTTAAGCTGCCGTAACCTAAATAAGATTATAAGTATAACCAAGAGTACCGCTTAGGAGGATACATATATGCCCGAAACGTATGTTTGATACAAGACATAAGATGCCCCTGTGTTGATTTCAGTACCCATACAGGAGGTCACTTAATGGTGTTCAAGTAGAAAAATGTGAGCCTGGACCATTTTTATCTGATCACTGTATTGTTAAGGTGCTCTTAGATGTTAAAAAGGAGACTATTACTAGTAAGAGCGTATCATTTAGAAACTTCAAAAATTTGAATGAATCGGAATTTTCCAGTGACCTAATAAAATCTGAAAAGTAGATCCTTCGGAAGCACCGAGAACAAGGCAAACAGTGAAAATTGCAGACTCGGTTTCAGTGAGCCTATTTTTTACACTCGGATCTGATGTTAAACCTTTTTCTTACTTTGATAATGTTCTTCTTGATTACAGTCATAAACATTTATGGGTTACTTTTAGATCAGATGGTAAATGGCACGATCATATCAATAATATACTTTCATCTGCTTCAAATATTCTAGGGTCAATGAGAGCATTAAAGTTCAAACTAAAAAGAAATTCTCTAAATCAAATTTATATATCATACATGAGACCTTCTAGAATACGCATCAATAGTCTGAGATGGCTGTGCAGATTACGAAAAACATTCTTTTGAAAAACTCCAGTATGAGGCTGCACGTATTGTCACTGTCTTACGAGGTCTGTTTCTATCGAACGTCTTCTTAATGAAATTGGTTGGGTATCTCTCCGATAGACGGAACATTCAGAAACTTGTTACCATGTATAAAGCCAAACATCGTACATTATCGGACTATCTATTAAATCTTATTCCAGAAACAGTTGCCAATGATGTGCCGTAATTTAGAAGAAACAGGAATGATTATATACCAGTTGCTCGGCGCACGCAAATTTTTGCTAACTCGTTTATTCCATCAGCCTCTTCTTTATGGAACGCTTTAGAATCCGATATAAGAGAGTCATCCACAATTCGTATTTTTAAATCAAAACTTAAACTAAAATACAAACCTCTTTCTGTACCCACATAATTTTGAATGTTTCTCATTGCAGAGTTGGTGCAGCCGTTCTGCGCCTGCGCGGAATTATTATCCATTGGAGCGCACGGCAAAATTACTAATTTTTTTGCATGTCCGCACGCATTTAGAGTATCAAATGCATAATATACTGACTAGAGGTTAGGGTTAGTATCACCATGGTTACAAAATATATACATTTAAGATATTTTCTTTCAAATTTAGTTAATCCGGTATATACCGGAGTCTGTAATATATTACAGGTGCACCAACTCTGTATTTAGTCACAGCCCATATTTTTGTATTGGCGAAAGGCTGTACTCGGTTTTCTATGTTCAAATGTGTAATAAATGCATTAATCAAATGCTGATTTATAAAGAAATCATTTGAGAGACAATGCTGCATGTGACTGTGGTCACGATATTGAAGGTGCTGAACATTTTCTCTTTCAATGTAGACATTATGCTTTACATAGAATACAGCCTTTTTAACGCCACATGTATATTTCATCCACTGAATACGCGTACCTTTTTGTTTGAAGAAGAAAATTCACTAATATTTTTAGAAATACAAAAATATATCAAACATACAAATCGTTTTCTTTAAGATATGTGATTGCTGTCGAATTATAAGCTTAACGCAGTTGTACCTCACAAAGTTACGACCCAAGACTTCGGACTTCCCGTCTGCTTATCTTTCCATCTATCTCGCTTTCTCTTATTAAATTTCTACAATTAACTCATTTCTACTTCTTTTTCAACATTGTTTTATTCATTTCGCTTAACTTCATACTCTACCAATTACATTTTGTCATTTTTCATAAAAATACAATGCAATCAATAATATAAATTTTCTTTTAAAATATACCTACGGGGACGGACCGAACTACTAATGTTATATTAACTTGTGGTCCAACCCTTTTACCTTTCTTAGAATGTTTTGTATATGTTCTGTATATGTACATTGTATATGTTGTCATAAAAAAGGAAGGAATAAAATATGTTTAAATCAAATAAGCAGTATTCAATCTTCAAATCTAAATGAGTTGAAATCAATGATCCCGAAGGCCCAGAAAATATAACAACACAACAAAGTCCGAGCGTATGAGTCGTTACGGTAAAACAGATCAGTTTGAGTCGTATAAAGCAGTAAGAAACGAATACAATTTTGAAATCAAACGTCAAAAGAGAAACACACTCAGTAAAAAGATAGAGAACTCTAAAGGTGATTCCAAGACTCTGTATTGATTAGTATCTGAACTAACTAGCAATAAATCCGAAAACCCATTGCAGCAGTTATTGGACCACTGCTAAAAAAGCAGGTCTTGAACTAGAGCTTTCCAATTATCGTCCTGTGAGTAATTTATCATTTCTATCAAAATTTATTGAGAACGCTGTTCTTTATAGACTAATTCCCAAACAAAAAAATCAAGTAACACATTGTATCAAAATCGTGAATAAATGGTGAACAAATCGGGATTTGCCGATTTATTAACACCATTTGTTTACGATTCATTTAATGAATCGGAAGCAAATCGGGTTTTGCAGAGAAAGTCCCTCCCCAATTCATTGCATATAACTGATTTGTTTACCATTCATTAGAAACAGATATTTTGTGCAGTACCATTTATTACCGATTCATTAAAAAGTAAAGTTGTAACCTTTTGGGCGGGAAACATGAGTATATTATCAACCATCTTTAATGCATTTTGGCGGGATAACTGAAATACACAGAGACACCACGTACATCCTCTAAAATACTGGACTTTTAACTGTTATGGAGTAAGTGCAAATGTTTGATTGTCTAATATAGTTGTAAAAGGACATGTTTAAGTGCATACATTAACTCTTTACACTATATTTGAAGCCGTTAAGTTTTTAGGAATAATTACAAAATTGTCATATGTTTTCATGACAACTTTAAAGAAATTTTATATATTAGATCTGATGCATATGTTCTAATATGTATCATATTTTTGAATTTTGCAATTGCTATAGAATCTACTGTAAATAGAATCTATATATTTCATGTTGTTCTTTCCTTACTAGAACATTTAGTTTGCCATTTTTATAGTTAATGCTATCCTTTCTAGAGAATTACAATTTGTCCTCAAACTTTTTGTACCCATGCTTTCGTCCCTTAAAAACAATGCTGAGTTATTAGTACGATTCATTACCTATTCATCAGCACGATTTATTACTGATTTATTAGTGCCACTGATTTCGAAATTCCTTTCATTTCAACTTCAGCATACCCGATTTTTTACCGATTCATTATTTAGCAAGCCAATTTTAAGTCCTGATTTGTTACCGATTTATTAAACGATTTGTTTACGGTTTATTTCCGATTCATTAGCTCATTTGCATACCATTTGAATCGTGATCAAATCTTGAACAAATCACCCGATTTGTTTACCATTTATTACACCCATTCATTCCAATCCTTTTTTTTTTTTGTTTGTTTGGGAAACAAACATGTAAATCAAAACAGTTTTTTGCCTAAGAACCAGTCTGCATATAGGAAATATCGCTCCTGTGAATCTGCGCTGCTTCTGTTCTGGTTAATGATCTTCTAAGTGAAATGGAGAAAAAGGAAGTCACGGCCCTTATTGCAATTAACTTAAGTGCTGCATTTGACACTGTCGACCACGACATTCTTATAGATGTCCTAAAATAACAGTATTGAGTCTGTGAAACAGCTCTGCAATGGGTAGACTCCTGCTTAAGGCCTCGTACTTGTAAGATTAATATCAACAATGTATATCCATCAGACCGCAGTCTTGAATGCAATGTGCCCCAAGGCAATTGCCTTGGTCCCTGGCTGTATCTCACCTATGCTGGAACTCTTTTTGATGTCATTCCAAAATCCATATCAGTCTACGGCTTTGCTGATGATCATAAAGCAAGTAAGCAAATAAAAGCTTTCGTCCCACATCTCTTTCCGTAGAATCACAAGCAATCGGAGACCTTGAACGGTGCGCAGTTATAATCAATGACTGGACACAGTATACTCCTAGTAGAAAAGGTTTGAGATTGTCAGAAAATTCTGAATGTTGTTCCATACAACAAGTGCAAAAAAAATTCAATGATAGAAGTTTCTGTACTATTGGTCCAAAACTGTGGGATGAACTGCCATTAGAACTGCGCAAAAGTAAATTACTTGACACATTAATAATATCTTAAGACACTGCATTTCAGAGATTTCGTGTCATTGTTTTATTTTTTGTGATAACTGCTTCATATACGATAGCACCAGGTGATAGTTTGTTTTCTTTACTTTTTGTAAAAGGTTTTACATTTCAAGATTTATTTCTTTAATTAAACGTAATTGTTGGTAGAGGGGCTCTATGGGTAGGGTAGTGTGTAGTATTTCTTTTTTCAAATGGTCTGTGATGACACCATTAACCAGGGGGTTTGAACCTTTATATGCAGCCCGTCTGAGCGTACCATGTAAAGTTTTAAGCATTGGTATTTGAAACAGAGGTAAAATAATCTCAGGGGGAGGGGTGCGGTCATAACTTTTTGTTTAAATAAGGCTGCTATGATTGTTACTATTACCATTGTCTATTATTGTTTTTATGTACAACGCCATTAAATATGTCATTGTATACAAATAGTCGTTTAATCAAATTATGCAATTTCAGTTTCAGTTTACTTGCTTAGTAAATACTGTAAGCTATTCATAGGCATGTATTTTACGGTACAAGGTACGGGATGGCATCGACTAAAATCCTGTAATCCGAAATGGCCGGATCGGTAAAATACCACAAGTAGAAAATAGCAATAAAAGTCCTTAAACTTTTTATAACTTTTAATTGATACTGAAATGGAATGTTATATTTATAAATGATGTTGAAACAAAACAACCAAAATAATTTGTAAATGCGTTGCTTTTGTAATAGTTCTTTGGAGGGGTGAAAGTAGTTAACGTTCATTGGTAGTATGCTTCTCCAGTGCTGGTATTGTGAATTGTTACTTGTATCTATGATCGAATGTAGACTCTACTGTCTACTGGTTTTATTAACATACGGATTCCGTAACTTCCGGAAATCGTATATAATCTGCACTTGTACTGTTTCTTGTATAGATTTTATATATACTGTTATTAACTGACGGATTTTATTCACCTACGGATTCCGTGACTTACGGAAAATGTAACCTTGCGGATCAAACGTAAAATTTAACCATATGTCCGTTCTCACGGATGGAAAGCCGTCAACTGAAGACGAACGCTGTAATTATAACCTTTACAGCATTAATTTCCGTAAATTGTAAACAGTCTTTTTGAGTCTATCCAATGAGCGCGACTTACGGATGAAATTGTTCCGTTAGTCTCAGGACTCTGATATTCCAGTTCCGTATAAAACGTAGATCCGTTAGCCGATTTAAACTAGGGAACTGTTTAGTTGCATGATCTTTACCATAAGAAAAAGATACATTTCGGTTCTTTGCTCGGATAATGGTATTCCAGAATGCTTGTATTACTTAAGAATAACTTTGGGTAAATCAATTGTTTGTTGTTACTAACGGAAACAAGATCCGCGTTTCGGCTGCACTTATCTATCTATTTATACTGCAGCACTCCTCTCTGCGAGTATTATGTGCAGCTGCGCGCCTGTACAAGAAGTTAAACGTAGATTGGATAGGAGGATAAATGTAATACACGATGTGTATTGCAAGCATGAATACAGTTGATAGTGTTAAAAACAAGAAGGATTTACAGATAAAAGCAGTTTAAAAACAGGTCTATCATGTTAAGCATTGTGTACAAGTTTGGTCACACCCTGCTTAAACTGATTCAGGGTGGGGACTTGCACAAGTTGTACTGGAAGGGAATTCCAAAGCACTATGGTGGCTGGAAAGAAAGAGTACTTATAGTAATTACAGGGACTGAGGATCTGAGTATAGGAGTGGGGATGCATATGTCTTGTTAGACGGGATTGGGTGCTGACATAGGGAGGGAGTGGCACAGCAACCAAACCATTCACTATCTTGTAGAACATAAGGAGGCGTGAATCAGATCTCCTATCTTCAAGGGTACGCCATCACAGCTGACATAGCATGTTTGTGACACTGCTGTAAGGAGAGTAGTCATGATTAACCCATCGCGCTGCCCTCTGCAGAATCATTTCGATCTGGTGAATGTTTTGTTGGGTGTAAGGGTTCCAAACACAGCTAGCATTTCCTAGCTGTGGCCTGACTAGGGCTTTATAAGCTACTTCTCGAATTTTTGGGTTCTTGCATGGGATATTTCGCTTGATGAAGTTAAGTGTTCGGGTAGCTTTGAACGTGACTTAATTGATGTGTTTATTCCAATTAAGATATGAGGATATAGTGACCCCAAGGTACTTTGCATCAGGAACTGTTTCCAAGACTCGGCCATATGCCATGGAGTGTGTACTTTGATTTAAAAGGTTTTTTTGACCACTTCAAGTTGAATTCGAGCTCCTGTGGTAACTGGCCGGCAGACAGTTTTACGTTAAGTTTATTAGAAAAAACCATTAGTTTGTTCTTTGATTTATACGTAGTTTGCATGAGAGCAGCTCATATGTTTTTAGTGAGACAGTAAAATCGTTTGTCATCGGTTTCCGAGGCAGGGTTAACACTTCCCCATAGAATATAAATAGCTTCTCCAGCTTTTTATACAAGTACTCACAATAGTTTTCAAAGAATGAATGAAACTGAAATTACTGTAAACAGAAATAATTTATTGATAACACCATATTTGTGACAGGTTGGTCTTTGTCAGTGTACATTTGATAACAATACTGATCTAATCATTGTTGAAACTGTATGAAACTTTATAGTTTTCAGTAAGTAATGCTTGTGTTTTAAGTTTGGCACTTTAACCATTTCAGTCTAATTAATATTAACAGGATTTTCTACCGAAAGTATGGTTCAGTTAAATCAGTTTCCTGCTTAGTTTATTAGCCTTGAATTTCAATTATGCTGCGGTCTTGACCTTTGCCCTTCATCTGTTTGTTCTCTGTATGTGCAACTATAGTAAAGGAACCAGAATGAGAGCCATCTGGTCTAGTCGCGTAATGGCAGACAGGTTTTTGAACATTAATTTTTCACTTGGCATTGCAACGGAGGTCTAAATTAAAGCTAGTTTCTGTTTATTGATGTATTTTTGACATTTTGGTAGGAAAATTGGGAGAGCAGGTTGTATCTGAGTATGAGTAGTACTTCCAGGTCACAGCAGTGTGATTTAGATGTGATTTTACAGTAAGCAAATGTGACAAGATAAATCTCTCTTAGAAGATTCATAACCCCTACTTTTCACTTCATTTTATATCAGTTTTAGGGTTACACACTAGTGTAGCATTGAAGGTTCCATGTGCACTTCCGTATGAATACATCTGCGGATGTCTCTAAATTGTTTTTTTTTTTTGGTACTTTTAACATGTGTAAATGTTGAGTTCTGCTCAACCCGGGGCTAGAGGGCGTGGACGGTAGTATGCATTTCCATACCGTCCATGAACAGGCTCAATCAAACCAAGCCTGCAACATTTTCGTTTTTGTTGTGTTGAGCGACCTGTGGAGTTTCCACTTTTTCTATTTTATCATAACTCTTTAAAATGAGGTAAGGATTTGTTCTCTGAAATGGGTATAGCTATGTTTGGTAGCTCTTTAAAAATGTCAGTTTTATATAGAATATATCCCCACACAACCTAATTTCGAACACAACATATATCCGAACACATGCATGTAAACAGGAAATGACGCAACACAATCGGCCATTTTGACAGGTCACGTGATTTTTTGTTTGTAAACACCCGGCGAAATGTCACGCAAATTCAAACGTAGATAATGGAAGTAAGAAAGGTAGGTTACATGTCAAAATTGATGCCCTTACCTATTTTCAGCCATTTTGCTAATACCAATCAGTAATAAACTTCAAAAGTTCCAAAAATATATTTTAAGAGCACTCAAACTTTTGACAGCTGGCGTCTGCTATCAAGTTAAGTTTACCTTATTCCCAGGTGTACGGAATAGTGTTAAAATGTATACTACCAGTAAAAAACTACGTTACAAGTTAGTGCATATGTTATGAACTGATGATAAAAGTTTCAATTTTCTTTTTCGAAGGTCCCTTTATATCTTCAGATAAAAGTTGACCAGAGGGGGTCTTACAGGTCATATGATACCCAGTCTTTATCAAGTGCCTACATAGCTGTCAAAGAAACAGGTTTATCCATAAGAGGGGCTGCTAGAAAATATGGTGTTCCAGTTACAACACTCATTGACAGAGTGAATACTCATTGACAGAGTGAATGGTAAAGTAAATGTTGACGTTGTTAAGTCTGGAACATCCCCTCTGTTTACCATGGAACAAGAATCATTATTGGCTGGTCATTTAACTACAATGGCAGAGGTAGGATATGGATATAGCCGCAGTGAAACAATAAATTTGGCCACAGACTATGCAGTTTTCCTGTGTTCAAGAGACAAAGATCATGCCTGACAGGTGGCTTTATAGTTTCCTAAATAGGTGGCCAGAATTAAACGTTAAAAAGCCAAGAAGTCTTGAAATATGTAGGGCCAAAAGTGCCACTAGAAGTGCTATTGATAATTACTTTTCAGAGTTAGGGAATATTTTGCAAAAGTATGACCTTACAGACAAGCCTCACTTGATCTTCAACATCGATGAGAAGGGATTACACACAGAGCATAAACCACCTAAAGTCATCTCTGGTGTTGTTAATAAAACACAGGCCATTACATCTGGGAAGTCTCAAACTGTAACATTAATTGGATGTTGTAATGGTGTTGGGCAAGTTTTCCCACCTTATTTTGTGTTCCCAGGAGCTAGGATGCTTCCTCAGCTATTAGATGGTGCTTCACCAGGTGCTGATGGTACAATTTCTTCAGGTGGTTGGTCAAACACAGAAATTTTTTCAAGTTACTTGAAATCCCATATCATTAAATACTTACCTATCCAGAATAACAGCAATGTCCTTATTCTTTACGATGGACATAAAAGTCATGTGTCAATTGGGTTAATTGAATGGGCAAAGGAAAATGGTATAATATTGTTTGATTTACCCCCACATTGCAGCCACCTCTTACAGCCTTTAGATGTAGGGTGCTATGGCCCCTTTGAAATGGCCTGGAATGCGACTTGTCACCATTACTTGCGTGAATCAGGGGGAAAAGTCATCACAAGGTATGATGTGTGCCGTCTTGCATGTAAGGTATATGCCAAGACACTTACTGCCAATAATATACAGTCATCATTTAAAAGGTGTGGTTTTTATCCTTTTAACCCAAATGTTGTTGAGGACTCTTCAGTTGCCCCTGCTACTACATTTCCAGTAACTGATTCTCAGGCTACATTGAAATCTGCACAAGATCTTAGCAAGTCAGCTGAAAGTTTCCTAGAGAAGAGAGGTGGTGAAATACTTAAAAATGTTCAAGTCTCCAAAGTAAGAAAAACACTCAGTAAGGTGGTTGGGGGAAAGGCTATCACTGAAGACCATGTGCTTGAAAGAATAAAGGAACACTGTGACAAAAATGGTACAAATTCTAAATCTAAAAAAGCTGAAATGCAGTCAACATCATCAAAGTTCCCTCAAAGAGACCAGCAGCCCCAAGTACTTCCAAATTACCTGCAAAAAGAAAACAAAAAGTTGTTATGTTAAGAGGATGAATCATCTGATGGTAGTGACATAGAAGAATCAGAGAAATGTTTCATGTGTAAAAGTTTCCAGCCTGTAGATCTTGATAAGTATCCTCAGTTAATACTAGTAAACTGGTGCCAATGTGATAAATGTAATGGCTGGGTACATTTGAAATTTTGCAGTCCAGTTAGGGTTATTAGAAGGGGAGACGCCTTCTATTGCCCAAAGTGTACCACTGGTTGGAAATCTTCCTGGGAATGAGGTAAGCATCCGCCATTTTATCTAATGAAAACAATTAAAGTAGGTCATCATATAATGCAATACTTGTGTACTGATATAGTGCTTAGAAATGTTAAATTGATGATACATACGAATCAAATTTATTGCAAATACCACAAATACGTTCAGGTATTAAAGGAAAATCCTTTAGATGTTCGAAATTAGGTTGTGCCGGGATATAGGGAAAACTATTTACTGGTTTGTGACCAGAAGAAGCGGAGAATATTTAAGAACATATTCTACGATATTAATCAAACACGCCTATATGCCGGTCACAGTTATCTCCCCTAGCAAAATGGCTGACATGAATGAAAATAGCTCTGCGGAATTAAATGGGGATCAACCTACAATTAAAAAGCTAAAAACAGATTACATAAGGTGTTGGCAATTATTTGTTTTATATGTAATCGCACCAATTATTTATATTACGAGACTTTTCGCCAGACCAAAAAATGTGAATCCGCGGGTTTAACTTTATTTTTATTGGACAACGAGCCATGCGGGAAAGTCTATTGACATAATGGGTGTTTTACCTCATTTCGAGAACCCTGGTACAGTTGTCATCAGTATAGAGTAGCTGTCATGTCCACACTTTCTTGTACATGTAGATTGACTTTAGCTTACTTTACAGAGATAAAGTTTATGAACATAATAAAGTTCTTATTTTTAATGCGAACTCCCTGTTACATAAAGTGGTCAAATCCAAGAAGATATATAACCTGTGTGCAACCAGTGAACGTTCTCATTTATACACAGGATCATGGCAAAGTTAGTTAAGTCAATAGTTTTCTTTATTTGCATAATTATAATGTTATCAGTTATTGTATTTATTTGTAGTTCATATATAAATAATACAGTATGAGTATCGCAACGCAATTTTCTAAATACTTTAGATGAAATAGTTAAAAAAGAAGAATACCTGGTATCTAATCATACACTTATACTTATCTTAGAGTGGCGATGGGAGTATCATACATGACTTTTATGATAAAGGTCATCACAAAATTTACTACATGTATCCAGGTGGGAATAATTCTGCTGCTAAGGTGTTTCTAGGTGTATGCATCAGTTTTTGCTTAAATGTAGGCTGACAAACACTAAGATGAATTTCTACATCTACGGGGATACTCCCAACAATCAATTTCTGATCATAACTGGGAGGTCAGGGCAGTTGTTAAAAACATGTTGCTATGTTATTTGATACATGATATGCATGTGTTAAGAGAGTAAGAGCAGTAATATGTACAGCTTTGTTAAAAATAAAAACAGGATGATGACATTAGTACATAATATATGCGAGTCTAGGTAAGATGTGAAGCACTAAAGGTTCACACTGTCATTGATGTTATAAGGCAAGGCGTTCCAGTATCTAATCGTGCGGGGGAAAAAGGAGTTCATATGATATTGTGTTCTTGAAGTTGGAATGATGAAGTTTAAATTTCTAGAGGCTGTCAGGTGGTTATGATCTACAGAGACGAGGTTGTGCGATATTTTATACAACATAATTAAAGATGCATGTATTCTTCTCTGTTCTAATGTCTGCCATTTAAGAATTTCAAGCACTGATGTTAAGCTGCTTTGGTAATCATTCATAACATGTCTGGCTGCAGCTCTTTGTACTTACGGTTATTACATTGTACATTTCTTTTTATGAATCTGAGAGTGTTATTAGAAGATGTACCAGTACCTAAAATGTACCTTGATTGAATTTTTGCTATTTAACTGAAGATTTACTGTATCTGCTGTGTTATATTGTTGCCTGAGAGCGAATGTTTAAAAGAATTTATGCAGGATTTTGCATAATTTGCTTATTTAGATATTTTCAAAATCTAATTCATGTATTAATTAAATTTCACCAGGAAGGTATGTTGTATCTGGAATGACTATGGGGAGTGGAATGCGGTATTTATTCTAGTTTATCTTGTCGTCCAATCGGTGCATATGTCGTAGATTATTCTGCATACTACAGATAATGCCCAAAACAACATATTGATTGCTAATGGCTGATCAATATATACGGTATGGATGACAAGATAACAGTTGTTAACACAGATAAATATATTGATTGATACAGGGCTTCCATTAAGCGGTGTCCCGGCGTAAAATATGCCAAAAATTATGATCCGTATGCCAATACACAATGTCAGAAGCGTACAAAGGACTTCCAATAGTGAAGGACGACAAAATCAATACATCGTGAGGTAACTTCACTCGAATGACGTGATTATCTCCACCCCGTAACTAATCAAAGCAGTTTACCGTACATAACCGCTTATAAGACGCACTCGCTTATAAGACGCATCCCGACATAGGACATGCAATCTGGGGTCTTTTCCACTAACCCTCGTATAAGACGCGGTCATTTTTTGATATTAACAATGTCAGATATTTGTAGAAATGCATTATTTTTCGAACATGATGTGTTTTGAGAAAAATAAAATGGTAAAATCGCCGATTTTGTTGCCAAAAAAATGCAAACTTCAGTTATTAAATTTTAAAATATATAATCAGCTTATATACAATTATTTTTCTGTGATAAACACATTGAGATGAATTAGAAACGGAGAACTTACGTCTACAAAACAGCCGATATTTTGACGATATTTGCCGATGTTGCACAATGAAATAAAATAAAGTATTTTTAAAAATATCTTGATGTATAATAAAATGCATATGAATAACCAAGATACGGCAAAAATACGTCTAGAAAAAAATTGGCGTTATTCACCAAGATTATTCAAAACTTTGCAGACTTGTTTAATTAAACGTAAATCCTTTTTTATATGTGTAATAAAATATATTTTAGCTCCTAGGAAACGGCAAAATTACATGTACGAATCGGCCGAAATTTTGACAATATTTGCCGATGTTACTCAACGAAATAAAACAAAGTATTTTAAAATGTATTTTTATGTATGATAAATTACATTTAAAAAACGTATATTCGGCGAAAATACGTCAGAAAAGATTATTCAAGAGTTTGCAAAACCTGTTTTATAAAATGTAAAACTAAACAGAATGTTTTAAAATCCTATTATACGTAATAAAATACTAGGAAACAGCGAAATTACGTCTACAAATCGGCCGAAATAATATCGGCGACTTTATTGCTGGGCTTTCAAATATGACACGTGTCAATCAATCATAGCTTGACATCTGCCAGTCAAATACAGGTATGCCCACTTCGATATATTACCCAATCGTGTTCGAGTTTCGAGTAGCTAGCCATCTCTACATGCCCGTCATTTGGCAAGAAGATTAGTCCAAAAATTATGCAATATGATTTCCGTTCGCCATTCTTTGAAGATGCCGAAGATTGACATCAATCAGTGTCAATCACAAAGCTGTTTATTTGCGGATCTGGAGCATCAGATATTTCATAACAAGTGTTTTAACACTCTAAAACAGTTCTCTGTAATTGGCGCCAATTAACTTTTAATTGTTTTCGGTTTGCGGGCTGTGAAAATATTTCTATGTTCCATTACAATTTACAATTTAATTTAAAGTCAATACATTCTGGTGTTTTAAAAGGAAAAATAATACATTTACAAAAAAATATTCTTTTTTGAATCGTAAAATAAATTAGTATCGATTTTTATAGCAGGCCGAAATACGGTACGTGCAGTTAAAGATTTTATCACCGCTATATAAATGGCGGCCGAAAAACCAAAGTAGCGGTTTGCAGTGACAGAAATAAAGATGTACTGAGCTGTAATTTGAAGATTTTTTAAGATTTTCTTTTAATTTTCGTGTAGAACGCGCTTATAAGACGCGTCCCACTCTTTGGCCCGGAAATATGACTCCTAAAAATGCGTCTTATAAGCGGTTATGTACGGTAACTCTTGATGATTGACAGCCTCATAAAAACTGCCGGCAATGTTCGAAGTGTGAAAGCATCGTGTTTGATAGAGACTGTCTGTAAATGTAAACCATTATTCAGATCAGTTGACATGTTTAGAAGGCGCTAATTGCTGACAATAAAACATTACATGCATTTGGCTCGGATTAAGTTGGTGAAACAAGCTCTGAGGTCGGAAGACAAAGTAACTAATTGTGGAAAATATATCGATAACTTCAGCACAAAAAAAAACCTCAGCAAGTAACTATACTCTAGCAAACGACATTTCACATCCAGTTTAAATTAAAACATTTTTTCCGATTGGTAATAAATTTGCTACATACTTTGGATTTTTGTAAATGATAAATCCTACTTTTACAGTATTACATGGCAACTTAAGTTCAAAGGGAGAGTGTCAGCAAAATTTTCCTTTATTGATTTTCTTTGATGTGGGATGAAAGTTAACTGGTTGGGTATTGCCAGGTGAATGACATAATTTGACATAATTCTACTCCAAGTAAAATGTACTTTAGATTTTTTAAGTGGATTTTTGTTTAAGTAGCTGAACAACAGTAAGTCTGTTGATTTTGATAAAATGCTGACTGTTGCTATACGTATAATAAAACAATAAAATATTTTTTGTGAAATAAATCTTTTTCGAATCATTTTAGTGGTCCTTTTCTCTAAATTCTATTACTTTACACATTGTTCTGAACCAATTAGGTATGATGATAATAATAATGATGATGATGATATTGAAGGTCATTGTACAAAGTGATACTACGTAGGACTCAAAGAAAATTTAAGAGGGACTCCAAAATCTGAATGTTAGGCAGTCCTGACTCCATGAAATGGAATCCTAATGGAAGCCCTGTTGATATGGAGTGTCCACTCCCCTTATTAGACCTTCCTAGTTGTATGGCACATGTCAGTTATGGTAATGTAAGAAAATATTGCTGCTATACAGTTTGAGTCAGAATTTGTTTTAATTGAATAATACATATTATTAAAATAATTGACTTAGCTTAATTTCTGCTTTTTCTATTTCACAGAGAAGGTGTATTGCTTGGTTATGGAAATCCATTACTGGACATACAGGTTGTAGGTACAGAGGAGTTCTTAAAAAAGTAAGGAACCCTACAGATATTCCTATGGATGTACATCAACATAGTTTTAGGAGAAACAACTCACTTTAATCTCAGCAGTAAACTCATACATTTGTACCTTCAGTATTAGTCATCTCATACCTTATTCTGTTCAACTTGCACATTTCATTTGGTCAGTAGATACACCTACTCTCCTATTCAACTTGTTTTAGTTCATCTTGAGCACTTGTGATCTCCCTGTGTCCGTCGTCAACAACTTGATTGTTCACACTAGAGTTGTAACAATACATTTGAATATTTGATTTAGTCAAATACAGTTTTGTCTGAATTGCATTCATTATTCGCCATGTCCTGAACCAAATATTTACAAATATAAATAAAAAATGCATGATTTAAACTCAAATCACTCTAATTTACCTTAAACACAGGAACCCTACATGTGTGTACCGAAAAATGCTCCCGTTTCATTGCACATTTTGTTCTATTTCTTCGTATTACCCCACCCACAACAGTTGACGGATATTTTC
Organism: Mercenaria mercenaria; assembly: GCF_021730395.1. NCBI lineage: Eukaryota > Metazoa > Mollusca > Bivalvia > Venerida > Veneridae > Mercenaria > Mercenaria mercenaria. The sequence continues at coordinate 63,802,811 of NC_069362.1, forward strand.
ATGACACTGATAAGTCATAGAGCCGATATTTGATGTTGGTTTACCATTAATAAAATGCTTTTCATAACTTTCTGGGTTTAAAATGTGATTGAATTCATAATTAAATTTCATGTTCAGTTAAAATTTGATTTCAACATGTGTGAATTCCCATTTTAGACATCCGAAACCGTCTACGTAAACAACATGTCGAGCAACGGGCAAACTGTTAAGGAAATCATGGATCCTCCTGTCAAATACACATCGCATGTTTGGAAACATTTTGGTTTTCAGTTGACAGTTCTAGACATTTGAATCCAAAGCTTAAGCTTACATGTTGACTCAATGTTTTTTTTTTTACTTTTGAACAGTATTCTTTCACAGTTTTTAGCTCACCTGTCACAAAGTGACAAGGTGAGCTTTTGTGATCGCGCAGCGTCCGTCGTCCGTCCGTGCGTAAACTTTTCCTTGTGACATCTCTAGAGGTCACATTTTTCATGGGATCTTTATGAAACTTGGTCAGAATGTTCATCTTGGTAAATTCTAGGTCAAGTTCGAAACTGGGTCACATGCCGTCAAAAACTAGGTCAGTAGGTCTAAAAATAGAAAAACCTTGTGACCTCTCTAGAGGCCATAATTTTCAATGGATCTTCATGAAAATTGGTCAGAATGTTCATCTTGATGATATCTAGGTCAAGTTCGAAACTGGGTCACGTGCCTTCAAAAACTAGGTCAGTAGATCTAAAAATAGAAAAACCTTGTGACCTCTCTAGAGGCCATATATTTCATAAGATCTTCATGAAAGTTGGTCAGAACGTTCAAGGTCAAGTTCGAAACTGGGTCACGTGGGGTCAAAAACTAGGTCATTAGGTCTAAAAATAGAAAAACCTTGTGACCTCTCTAGAGGCCATATTTCTCAATGGATCTTCATGAAAATTGGTCAGAATGTTCACCTTGATGATATCTAGGTCAGATTCGAAACTGGGTCACGTGGGGTTAAAAACTAGGTCATTAGGTCTAAAAACAGAAAAACCTTGTGACCTCTCTAGAGGCCATATTTCTCAATGGATCTTCATGAAAATTGGTCAGAATGTTCAACTTGATGATATCTAGGTCAAGTTCTAAACTGGGTCACGTGCGGTCAAAAACTAGGTCAGTAGGTCTAAAAATAGAAAAACCTTGTGACCTCTCTAGAGGCCATATTTTTCAATGGATCTTCATGAAAATTGGTCAGAATGTTTACCTTGATGATATCTAGTTCAAGTTCGAAACTGGGTCACGTGGGGTTAAAAACTAGGTCAGTAGATCTAAAAATAGAAAAACCTTGTGACCTCTCTAGAGGCCATATTTTTCATGAGATCTTCATGAATATTGTCAGAATGTTCACCTTGATGATATCTAGGTCAAATTCGAAACTGGGTCACGTGGGGTCAAAAACTAGATCAGTAGGTCTAAAAATAGAAAAACCTTGTGACCTCTCTAGAGGCCATATTTCTCAATGGATCTTCATGAAAATTGGTGAGAATGTTCAGCTTGATGATATCTAGGTCAGGTTCGTAACTGGGTCATGTGCGGTCAAAAACTAGGTCAGTAGGTCGAAAAATAGAAAAACCTTGTGACCTCTCTAAAGGCCATATTTTTCATGAGATCTTCATGAAAATTGGTGAGAATGTTCACCTTGATGATATCTAGGTCAAGTTTAAAAGTGGGTCATGTGCCTTCAAAAACTAGGTCATTAGGTCAAATAATGGAAAAACCTTGTGACCTCTAGAGGCCATATTTTTCAATGGATCTTCATGAAAATTGGTCAAATCTTTTTATCTTGATGATATCTAGGTCACATATGCTCAAAAACTAAGTCACTATGTCAGATAATAGAAATAACGACGTCATACTCAGTTCAACACTGGGTCATGTGGGGATAGGTGAGCGATTCAGGACCATCATGGTCCTCTTGTTTTGAGTACCCAGTAAGTACTATAATGAGATTGTAACATATTGTTGTCATAGCCACATAATGTTCCGAGATCTTTTAGTTTAGAATTCATACTCATGAATAAATATTCGTATTCGTCACACTGTATTCGTGATAGGTATCATATTCGTCCCAAAGTGTATTCGTTACATCCCTAGTTCACACACTAGGGGTCGCAATTTTGACCAGTGCAATATTAATGACTTGGTCAGAATATTACGCTAAAAAAAATAAGAGACATTTCTGTTACTGGGTCATCTGGGGTCAGAAACTAAGTCAAATAATAGGAAAACCTTGCTTACACTCTAAGAACCACATTTTCTGTCTCATCTTAAAAAAACTTTATCAGAATGTTTGTCTCTATAAAATCTAGATCAAGATCGAAGCTAAATTATTTTAGAACAAAAAGTAGGTCACTTGGTCAAATCATAAAAAAACCTTGTTTGAACTGCATAGAAGCCGCATTTTCTGCTTGATCTTCATAAAAAAATCTGAATATTTGTTCCTATGAAATCTAAGTCTAGTTAAAAACTGGCTTACATGAGGTCTTAAACTAGACCACTCGGTTAAAATACAAGAAAACTTTGTCTACTCTAGAGGCCACATTTTCTACTTGATCTTTATAAAACTTTGTCAGAATGTTTATTTTGCTCCCACCACTCTGTGGAGGGGGCATATAGATTTGGTCTGGTCAGCGCAATCCATCCGACAAAAAAGTTTGTGACACACCTAGCTCAAAAAGTATTTGTCATGCTATAAATTCATGAAACCTTGCATGAGTCTTTATCATGATGTGAACTTGCGCACCTCCTATTTTTAATCCCCCGCCACGAGGTGGGGGGTGAGGGTTATAGGAATGGTCTCCGTCTGTCCGTCCGTAACACTTTCATGTCCGCTCCATATGTATTTCCTAAACCCCTTGAAGGATTTTTCATGAAACTTTGGTCAAATGATCACCTCATCAAGACGATGTGCAGAACTCATGAGTCAGTCATGTTGGCTCAAGGTCAAGGTCACAACTCTGGGTCAAAGGTTTGAGCCTTCCATTTTGTGTCCGCTCTGTATCTCCTAACCCCCTTGAAGGATTCATATGAAACCTGGGTCAAATGATCACCTCATCAAGACGATATGCAGAACTTGTGAGTCAGCCATGCCGGCTCAAGGTCAAGGTCACAATTTAGGATCAAAGGTTTGAGCCTTCCATTTTGTATCCACTCTATCTCCTAAACCCCTTGAAGGATTTTCATCAAACTTGGGTCAAATGATCACCTCATTAAGGCATTGTGCAGAATTCATGAGTCAGCCATGTCAGTTCAATGTCAGGGTCACAGCTCAAGGTCAAAGGTTTACCCTTTCTCTGTCCATAACAGTGGCGGGGGATTTAGCTGTCTTTCAGTCTGCCTTGTTCTTCTGGTGCCCCCTATTTCCAGAGTTTATTTACCTGTGGAAACTTTTGATATAGACTATAATTGGGGAAATCCAAAAATCCAGTACAGGAGTTGTCTATATTTACAAATGGGAAGGAGGCAAAACAAATATTTTTAGTAAATTGTTGCACTTAGCTATCATCTCACACTAAAAAAACTGAAAAGACAAATTTTAATTTTTTATATAACATGTCTTACATTAAAGATACAGTCAATATACAACACAATTTTATAAAGTCAACACCTAGGTGACCCACTCCAGGGCAGAACTTTGTAGTTTTAGGTTGATTAATATTACTGATTTTTTTTCTAGGTATGATCTGAAGGCCAACAACGCCATTTTGGCAGAAGACAAACACAAACCCATGTAAGTATGAGATTTTTATTTTATGCTAACTGGTGAAATACTGAAAATTTATCAGTGAGATTTTTCTCTATCTCACTCACTGCGCATAACATCTTCTTTTTAGAAAAATAAATATCTCCATCGAAATATGTTGTTAAATTACCTCCCTTTTTTGTCTTTTGGATTTGGAAGTACTGGTAGTTCTAACTATTCTGAAGTTCAAGCCATACACAAGTTATGTACAGCTGGACAATCCAGTATCGAAGAAACTAGCTGTTCTAGAGTTTTCAAAAAAATAATGTTAATGCTCTAGAAATGTTGCCTTTGTTGCTTGAACTTGATCTGTGTGTTATTTGTCCTCACGTTTCAGCTGTTCACTATCGTTTGATAGATTATAGTGGCAACAGTACATTTAGTTGGTTGTTATCTTAGTTAATTATCACCTGACATCAACACAACCTTATGTAATATGCCTACATTTTCGTCAAAGTAGTTTCTCAGTAAAGACCAGGTTTATTTCCATTGTCAGTTGTAATGTTCCATTTTTGTGACATAATATGTTACCCTATGCAGCTCCTAGATTGATATTTCCTAGCTATTTCTGTTGAACCCATTATGATATTGATTCTGCTACGTGATTTACCAAGGACCTTTGGTTTTTCCTCAGTTGTTTACATTTTTCGTGTGTTGTTTTTAGCTCACCTGAGCCAAAGGCTCAAGGTGAGCTTTTGTGACCTCTCAATGTCCGTCGTGCGTCGTCCGTCCGTCAACATTTCCTAAAAAAAATCTTCTTCTTGAAAGCCACTGGGCAGAATCACACCAAACTTCACAGAAATGATCCTTGGGTGGCCCTCTTTCGAAATTGTTCAAAGAATTGAATTCCATGCAGAACTCTGGTTGCCATGGCAACCGAAAGGAAAAACTTTAAAAATCTTCTTATCCAAAACCACAGGGCCTAGGGCTTTGATATCTGGTGTGTAGTGTCATCTAGTGGTCCTCTACCAAAATTATTCAAATTATCCCCCTAGGGTCAAATATGGCCTCGCCCCGGGGGTCATATGGTTTATATAGACTTATATAGGGAAAACTTTGAAAATCTTCTTGTACAAAACCACATGGCCTAGGGCTTTGATATTTGGTATGTAGCATCATTTAGCGGTCCTCTACCAAGTTGTTCAAATTATCCCCCTAGGATCAAATATGGCCCGCCCCGGGGTTCCCAAGTTTTACTTATATAGGAAAAAAAAGTTTAAAAATCTTCTTGTCTGAAACCACAACACTTAGACCTTTGATATTTGGTATGTAGCATTGTCTTATGGTCCTCAACCAAAATTGTTCAAATTGTACCCCTTGGGTGAAAAGAGGCCCTGCCCTGGGGGTCCCAAGTTTTATATAGACTTATATAGGAAAAAGCTTTAAAAATCTTCTTGTCTGAAACCATACGACCTAGGCTTTTGATATTTGGTAGGAAGCATTGTCTAGTAGTCCTCTACCAAAATTGTTCAAAATATGTCCCTCGGGTTAAAAGAGGCCCTGTCCTGGGGTCACTTAGTTATTATGTGAGTTATATAGGAAAAATACTTAAAAAATCATCTGATCCTATTTTCAAGACTGTTAATTATAATTACCTGGTGATGTCACTTGACTGTGACCTTGACCTACTGACCAACTTTCTTGTTTTTTAAGATACAGCCTTGAAATTTTGATGACATACACAGTTTTGCACACAAATCGTAAAACTGAATTTCATTGACCATGAATGTGACCTACTGACTTTCTTAATATTTTACCATCAGTTTGACATTTGAAACATGTAGCTCATATTACTCAGGTGAGCGATCCAGGGTCATCATGACCCTCTTGTTAGAATTTTATAATTTAAAAAATCTGAATCATTTGATTTTAGCACAAGTTGTTGTTGATAGTCAATAAGATCATATTACCACAGCATTTTACATAAATAATACTTGAATGTTCTTGCATTGAAAACACCAAGTTTATGTTATTTAATTGAAAATTGAAATGGTTAATTCAATACATGATCATAATGCTTCACTAATTGTTTATACCATACACAGCACAGTTATGTTTGCTTGATGTTTTAGGTACGATGACATGACTGCAACATTTAAAGATGTAGTGTATGTCCCTGGTGGAGCTACCCTTAATTCAATCAAAGTAGCACAGGTATACAAACTACAAAAAGCTTAACTTTCCTGTAATAGTAGCAAACTTTCCACTGAAGTATATATAAGGACTTAAGGTTTTGGCTTCGACTCAGGTCTAACAAAACCTATGACTTTATTCAATACCATCGACAAATTTTATACCTTTGCTGATCTTATGTCTAAGACTGATTTTATGTCTTATGTCTGATTTTATACCTGTGACTGATTTTATACCTATGTCTGATTTTATACCAATGTCTGATCTTATGTCTGTGACTGATTTTTTATATGTATGACTGATTTTATATCTATGACAGATTTTATGTCTATGTCTGAATTTATATAAGTGTTGATCCAAAGTGTTGTCCTTTGGGCTGTATAAAAGAAAGCAACAAAATTCATTCCAAAGTACCTTGAACTATTTGCAATATTTTCCAAAACAGTCATAAAAGTGTTTTACATACTTGTTGTCTAGATATCAACTTTTGCTGAAAGCATGGTAATGGCAAATGATGTGCATCACTGAAATTATAAATGTCAGACATCGGCATGTTTGCCACTAAGCATTACCAAGCTTAAGCACTACTTTGTGAATTTAAGCATGCAATGACATTACTAAAGTTTTATCAGTAGATGGCAGAGAAACATTACTTCACATTGTTATGCCCCCCTTTGAAGAAGAGGAGGTATATTGCTTTGCACCTGTTGGTCACATTGATCTATCTGTCTGATGGTAAAGCGAACAGTTTCCGCCAAATAAATTGAGAACCACTTGACCAGGACATTCAGACTTGGTAGCATGAATTGGCTTATTAGATTACCCCTACATGTATAGTTTTTGAGGAGTCACGGGGACCTGAACATTGAAAACTATTTCTGCATGGTAACTTGAGAACCAATGGACCTAATGGCTATAACTTTCAAACTTGATAGCATGATTAGGATATGAAGTAGATGGCCCATGTTGTTTAAGGGTCAGTAAGTCAAAGGTTAAGGTCGCAGGGACTTTAACCTTGAAAACCATTTCCACTCAGTAACTTGAAAACCACTTGACCCAGTGTCTCTTCAAACTTAATAGCATGATTGGACTGGACTTGCACTTATCATATAATTATGTTGAAAAAATTGCTGTTATACATATTTCCTTGTCACAAAGCTTTTATCACCCATCTTACTGGAAATTCACTGAACTTTCAAATTAAAGGTTGAAATATTTTTCTGATTGGTATTTTTCAACACCTGTTCAAAGTTATTTCCTTTAAATTCGAAGTATTTGTTATAAGAAATAGGAAACCACCATAAGAAAAAGGTTTGAATTTTCAACCCCTATGTCACACTTTTGATTCATTATTTTGAACACCACCCATATGTCTCAGTGTGGCCAGACACTGACAGTATATATACGTCTCAGTTTGACCAGACAGTATATCTCAGTGTACACATACATGTCAGTGTGACTAGACAGTATACTTAGATATCAGTCATGCGACCAGACAGTACTGTGAAATTATTAATATTCGTGGGGGACTAATTTTCATAGATTTCATGGTTGAGTCAATCCATGAAATTTAATCCTTATGAACAAGTAAAATTCCCGTTCATTTTATGTTCAGAAGTTGAAATCCACGAATTAATATCCCCACAAAATTGCCGTTATGACCAAAACCAGTAATTTCATGCCCACGAAATTAAATGATTTTACAGTATACAAATATTGTACTACAACACAAATGACATTCAACTGCTTTTTTAATTTTTCAGTGGTTAATAGGCAAGAAAGATTCTACAACCTTCTTTGGTTGTATAAATAAAGATACATATGGAGATATCTTGGAGAAAAAAGCAAGTGAAATGGGTGTAAATATGAAACTTCAGATAACAGACAAAGAACCTACAGGGACCTGTGCAGTAATTGTTACAGGGGAAGACAGGTACTTGTACAGTTTAGAACATTGCACAGGGTTTCCGCTGCAATTCGCTAAATACGCCAATGGCGAAAAAAAAAAAGTGGCAGAGAGTGCACGCCCCCCCCCCCCCCCCCCCCCCCCCCCACAATGCTTCACTGACTTTCATATTTTGTGGCAGAAAAAAGTTGGGGCCATTGGAAACCCTGATTGCAGTAGTTGTTACAGGGGAAAACAGGTACTTGTACAGTTTAGAACATTGCAGTAGTTATACCCCCACCAAACATGTTTGAGGGGGGTATATAGGAGTCAGTTTTGTCACGTCCCGTCGCGTCCCGTCCCGTCCCGTCGCGTCCCGAAATCTATTATCTCAGTTATTACCAAATGGATTTGATTCAAACTTAAAATATATGTTCTACCTTATCACCCACATCATGTGACACAAGGTGCATAACTCTTGATACCAAGTTTTCATGAATTATGTCCCCTTTTACTTAGAATTTAAGGTTAATTTTGTTGTATTTTCACTATATCTCAGATATTACTAAATGGATTTGATTCAAACTTAAAATAGATGTTCCACCTCATCACCCACATCATGTGATACAAGGTGCATAACTCTGACACCATTTTTTTTTATGAATTATGCCCCTTTTTACTTAGAATTTAAGGTTGATTTTGATGTATTTTCACTATATCTCAGTTACTACTGAATGGATTTGATTCAAACTTAAAATAGATGTTCCACCTCATCACCCACATCATGTGTCCACATCATGTGACACAAGGTGCATAACTCTGACACCAAGTTTTCATGAATTATGTCCCCTTTTACATAGAATTTAAGGTGAATTTTGTTGTATTTTCACTATATCTCAGTTATTACTAAATGGATTTGATTCAAACTTAAAATAGTTGTTCTACCTCATCACCCAGATGATGTGACATAAGGTGCTTAACTCTGACATAAATTTTTTTGAATTATGTCCCCTTTTACTTTAAATTTAAGGTTGATTTTGATGTATTTTCACTATATCTCAATTATTACAAAATGGATTTGATTCAGACTTAAAATAGATGTTCCACCTCATCACCCACATCATGTGACACAAGGTGCATAACTCTGACACCAATTTTTCATGAATTATGCCCCTTTTTACTTAGAATTTAAGGTTAATTTTGATGTATTTTCACTATATCTCAGTTACTACTGAATGGATTTGATTCAGACTTAAAATAGATGTTCCACCTCATCACCCACATCATGTGACACAAGGTGCATAACTCTGACACTAATTTTTCATGAATTGTGTCCCCTTTTACCTAGAATTTAAGGTTAATTTTGATGTATACTTTCACTATATCTCATTCTGATTGGCTTAGAGCCAAAGGGAAGTAACCTTTTTTAACTTTTGTACTTAGTTTCTTCCCCTTAAATTCCAGGAATTAGTCTATTTTTAGAAATCCTATTTTTAGATTTTTAATATTTTAGGTATTTTTCTAACTTTTTTATTATAAGTCCTATGTAAAAAGTAAAAACATTTTTCTGTGGTAACATGGGTCGGTAAGACACTTTTTTGTATTCACTTTTAGTGTATCTCTAATATTAGAGATTTAAAATATTTACTAGTATTACTATACTAGTATTATACTAGTATTACTTATATGTGGAAGCCCAGGATGAAGTACTCCAAAGTATGTTTAAGATTCCTTATGGTTGCCATTCTTCTGTGACAAGACCGTATGGTGGGGGTATGAGTCACTCCTGTGACAGTTCTAGTTGTTACAGGGGAAAACGGGTACTTGTACAGTTTAGAACATTGCAGTAGTTGTTACAGGGGAAAACGGGTACCTGTACAGTTTAGATCATTGCAGTAGTTGTTACAAGGGAAAACGGGTATTTGTACAGTTTAGAACATTGCAGTAGTTGTTACAGGGGAAAACGGGTACTTGTACAGTTTAGAACATTGCAGAAGTTGTTACAGGGGAAAACAGGTACTTGTACAGTTTAGAACATTGCAGTAGTTGTTACAAGGGAAAACAGGTACTTGTACAGTTTAGAACATTGCAGTAGTTGTTACAGGGGAAAACAGGTACTTGTACAGTTTAGAACATTGCAGTAGTTGTTACAGGGGAAAACAGGTACTTGTACAGTTTAGAACATTGCAGTAGTTGTTACAAGTGAAAACGGATACTTGTACAGTTTAGATCATTGCAGTAGTTGTTACAAGGGAAAACGGGTACTTGTACAGTTTAGAACATTGCAGTAGTTGTTACAGGGGAAAACAGGTACTTGTACAGTTTAGAACATTGCAGTAGTTGTTACAGGGGAAAACAGGTACTTGTACAGTTTAGAACATTGCAGTAGTTGTTACAGGGGAAAACAGGTACTTGTACAGTTTAGAACATTGCAGTAGTTGTTACAAGGGAAAACAGGTACTTGTACAGTTTAGAAAATGAAGAAAAAAGAAAATTATAGCCATCTTTCTAATCACTCAACAGCTTTGAGGTATTCCCACTTCTCCCTGAAGTCTCCCCACTTTTCCCTTTATCAGCTTGAGGGAGAAGTGACCTCTCAAAAAACTGGACCTAGCTAGGCACCTGCTATTCTGGCATATTTTGCGCAGACAACTGTAGCATTCTTGGGCACATTTCGGGGGCATTTGTCACTGATAGTGACAGCTCTTGTTGTTTTGTTATTGAATGAAACATTGATTCAAATAAAAAAAAAAATCGCCAGAGCATAGATAATAATTGTCTTTTGTTCTTGGTGAAAAAAGCGTAAATTATGCATTTTTTCTCGCTTGCTAGCTCGCATAAGTAATTAAGTTCTTGTTCTGCGTGAAAAAAATATAAAATATGCATTTTTTCTCGCTGGCTACGCTCGCATAGATAATTTATCTTTTGTTCTTGGTGAAAAATATAAAATATGCTTTTTTTTCTCGCTCGCTATGCTCGCATAGGTACATTTGTAATTAATCTTTTGTTCTGGGTGAAAAATATATAATATGCATTTTTTCTGACAAGTCATAAAACATGGACTATAATTAGCATGTTATTTGGGTTGATTTTGTCACAAAAACCTGTCCTTTTTCAATACCAAATAAAGTACCTGAGAATGCATCAGATGGATCCATTGTTTTCAAAATTTGAAAGTAGGCATGCATTATTTTGATTTAAATGTGATTGCGGTTTCTGCACTGATTAAGCTTTATCTGTATTTTCAGATCTCTATGTGCAAATTTAGCTGCTGCCAACTGTTTTACAAAGGATCATTTAGATAATGCTGCTAACTGGGAGCTTGTAGAAAAAGCAGACTATTTTTATTGTGCTGTAAGTATTGTATGCTGTACTTCTGAAGGAACAAAAGTGTTCAGGTTTTGACATTACCAGAGCCAACTGGGTTATAACTTATATCAGTAGCTTTGCCGGACATGGACTGCAGATTTTCTTGCTTCTCATCTGATGCCCCAGACCCCAGACATTTTCCAAACTGGTGCGGCTCGAAACACTGTAGCCTACTCCCACAGTGAGACTGTTTCCTACATGGTGCCTCTTGTTTCTCTTTCTGCTGCCTTAGTCATCGAATTTCTACCTATCATGAATAGATCAACACAGATAGTACACTTTGTGACAGTTCTCTTTTCTGTTGGTAACCAATAGAAGCTCTCGAAAACAAAAACATTTTTAGCTAACCTGAACTATTAGTACAGGACGAGAGCCCTTAGCTTTTAAAGATTTCTTCTTATGAACCGCTCGATGGATCTTCATCAAACTTGGTCTGTAGCATCATTATAAAATTTGTTTATTTGGTGGGGGGAGGGGTGCTTGGCCCCTTTTTAGGGGCCACTAGAGTTAAAAATAAAATACCTTTACATGACTTCTTCTCATGAACTGCTTGATGGGTCTTCATCAAACCTTGTATGGAGCATCATTATAAGGTTCTTTACCATGTTTGTTCAATTCGGGGCACTGAGCTTAAGAAAGAAATATCTTTTAAGTACTGCTTCTCATCAACTGCTTGATGGATCTTCATCAAACATGGTCTGCAACATCATTTTAAGGTATTATGCCAAATTTGTTCAAATGGGGGCACTTAGGCCTTTCTAGGGACCACTAGAGATAAAATATAAATACTTTGAAATATTTCTTCTGCTGGTTATGCGTTCTTGGTGTGTGACAGCAAAGTATAAAACAAGAGGGCCATGATGGCCCTATATCGCTCACCTGTTATCATTGCACTTGAGGACAAGAAGGTCCTCAGAAAAAATATCTAAGTCCAAAGGACAGGAACAACAAAGGAAAGAAATTTAACCAGAAAGAAAGAGAATTCTTACAAGGTACAGATATGTCAAAATACACTTAAAAATTGGAGGTACCATCCATGTTGTACCACAGAAAAGTGGTCTCGGTTTTTCCCTACGGCCAATAATAAAAAAGTTACTAAAATAAGCTATTTATAGTAACGTAAAAGGGAAGTAATTAAAAAGAAAATTATTGTAAGTGAACAAAAGAAGGATCTGCCAAATAAATCTGTTGACATAAATGAAATTTCAGGTCAGCATCTTCATTAGTTATGGAGATATACCCATTTTAATTTGAAATAAAGGGAGGTAATTTGACATAAAATCAGTCCATAGTTATCTACCCTGATTGACTCATTGCAACTAGTGACAATAATGAAATTTCAAATAAGTCGGATAAGTACTTAATGATATAAATCCATTTTGATTACAATCAGTGGAGGTAATCAGATATAAAATAACTCTGGAACCTACGATTGGATCTGATTTGCCATGGAATCCAAGATTTATTGTTGTTGAAGATATTTTTGAAGTTTGTATCAAATAAAACAATAAATGAAGTCTCTATATGACTGCGAAAGCCAAAATAGCCAATTTTTGACCTTTAAGGGGCCATAACTCTAGAACCCATGATGGAATCTGGCCAGTTCAAGAAAAGAACCAAGATCTTGTGGTGATACAAGTCTTATATCTCCTAAACTTGGGTCAATTGATCACCTCATCAAGATGAAGTACAGAACCCATGAGTCAGCCTTGTTTTCTCAAGGTCAAGGTCACAACTCAAGGTCAAAGGTTTGAGCCTTCCATTTTGTGTCCGCTCTATATCTCCTAAACCCCTTGAAGGAATTTTTATAAAACTTGGGTCAAATGATCACCTCATCAAAATGATATGCAGAACTTATGAGTCAGCCATGCCGGCTCAAGGTCAAGGTCACAACTTAGGGTCAAAGGTTTGAGCCTTCCATTTTGTGTCCACTCTGTGTCTCGTAAACCCTTTGAAGGATTTTCATCAAACTTGAGTCAAATGATCACCTCATCAAGAACTCATGAGTCAATCATGTCAACTCAAGGTCAAGGTCACAACTCAAGGTCAAAGGTTTGAGCTATGTATTTCCCAAACCCCTTGAAGGATTTTCATGAAACTTGGGTCAAATGATCACCTCATCAAGACATTGTGCAGAATTCATGAGTCAGCCATGTCAGTTCAAGGTCAAGGTCACAGCTAAAGGTCAAAGGTTTACCCTTTCACTATCCATTGCAGTGGCGGGGGATTTAGCTGTCTTTCAGACTGCCTTGTTTTTTATGCCCCCGAAGGGAGGCATATTAGTTTTCAACTGTCCGTCAGTCTGTTCGTGCGTTCGTTCGTTCGTCACAACATTAACTCTTTGTATGAAGGCACTTTACTCGCGAAAGTACTTATTGAGTACACCACTCCTACTGACTTTGGGATCACCAAGTCAAAGGTCAAGGTCACAGGGGCCAATGTTATCTTTTTGCATGAAGGCACTTTACTTGCGAACCAGTACACCCAGGACCTTCAAACTTCACGTGCTGATAGTACTTATTGAGTACACCTCCCCTACTGACTTTGGGATCACCAGGTCAAAGGTCAAGGTCAAAGTGGCCAATGTTAACTTTTTGCATGAAGGCATTTGACTCACGAACCACTGCACCCAGGACCTTCAAACTTCACATGCTGATAGTACTTACTAAGTACACCACCTCTACTGAAGTTGGGGTCACCAGGTCAAAGGTCACGGTCACAGGGGCCGACGTTAACTTTTTACATGAAGGCACTTTAGTCGCGAACCACTTCACCCGGGACCTTCAAAATTAACATGCTGATAGTACTTATTGAGTACACCACCCCTACTGGGGTCACCAGGTCAAAGGTCAAGGTGCTGCGGGGGCATTTGTCACCATTAGTGACAGCTCTTGTTTTATTATTATTTAGTTTATATCTTAATAGTTAAATATTATCTATTTTGCTTGTAAAACTAGCAGAAAACTAAAAAATAATGCAGTAATGCTAAGATTACTTCTTTTTCTTGTGTTGTCAGATGCACCTGCTAAAAATGTAAACAGTGAAATTATATGACAAAATTTTGAGTACAGATAAAGAATTTGAAGAATGGCATACTGCAAAATATAGATACATTGAATACATTCATTATGTTCTTAAAATTTGTCACATAAATGTCAATTTTGCCTACAGATTATGGCAAGCATTTGATTTACCAGGCATTGCCAAGCATGTCACAGTTTAAGAATCACATGGTTTTACAATCGTCATGTGATTTGCTTGGAGGCGGGGATGATTGTTTAACAATACTCGTGCGCAGATGTTGGGTGCTGTGTCACACTGAAGAGGCCTACAAAAACACTGCTTTTTTCTACAAGTAATGTTCACAGATACTTGATATATTCTTACCAAAAACTTTAATGTATAATTTCAGAAGACATTACTGTATTCTTATTACAGGGATTTCCACTGACAGTTAGTCCACCAACTATATTAAGGCTAGCCAAACACTCACATGAGAAAGGGAAAACATTCTGTATGAATCTATCAGCACCTTTCCTCTGCCAGTTTTTCAAAGAACCTATGCTGCAAGTGTTGCCTTATACAGATATTATATTTGGCAATGAAACAGTAAGTATACATTGTGTTATACAAGTAGAGATATAGACAGATATAGATGGAAAGGTGAAGAGATAGAGACATTGAAATATAGAAAGGTATAGAGAGAGATGGAGATGTTGACACATTGAAATATTGATTGATAGATAGAGATGGAGAAGTTAAAAAATGGAAATGGAGAATGAGATGAAAGGTTGAGAGATGGGGATGGTGAGGTTGAAGAGAAAGGTAAAGAGATGGAGAGGTTGAGATATACTTGTGTCATGTTGTCTGTCTGTTCGTCCATGGACACAATCTTGTGTGCACCATCTCTCCTCATCCCTGTGACACAATTTAATAAAACTTCACACAAGTGATTAGTAACAACAGTAGTTGTGCATGGGGCATGTTAGGTTCTTTCAGAAAAAAAAAATTGCAGAGTCACAGGGCTTTATTTGTTGTAACTATACTATATACATAGACACAATCTTGTGCGCACCATCTCTCCTCATTCCCTTGACACAATTTAATGAAACTTCACACAAGTGATCAGTAACAACAGTAGTTGTGCATTGGGCATGTTGGGTTATTTCAGAAAAAACTTTTGCAGAGTTACAGGAATTTGTTTTAGCTCACCTGAGCCAAAGGCTCATGGTGAGCTTTTGTGACCGCCAATGTCCGTCGTGTGTCGTGCGTCCGTCAACATTTTCTAAAAAAATCTTCTTGAAAACCACTGGGCAGAATTACACCAAATTTCACAGGAATGATCCTTGGGTGGCCCCCTTTCAAAATTATGCAAAGAATTGAATTCCATGCAGAACTCTGGTTGCCATGGCAACCTACAGGAAAAACTTTCAAAATCTTTTTGTCCAAAACCACAGGGCCTAGGACTTTGATATCTGGTGTGTAGCATTATCTAGTGGTCCTCTACCAAAATTGGTCATATTATCCCCCTAGGGTCAAATATGGCCCTGCCCCGGGGGTCACTTGGTTTATATAGACTTATATAGGGAAAACTTTGAAAATCTTCTTGTACAAAACCACATGGCCTAGCGCTTTGATATTTGGTATGTAGTATCATCTAGTGGTCCTCTACCAAGATTGTTCAAATTATCCCCCTAGGGTCAAATTTGGCCCCGCCTCGGGGGGGGGGGGGGGGGGGGGGTCACATGGTTTATATATAGACTTATTTAGGGAAAATTTTGAAAACCTTGTTGTACAAAACCACATGGCCTAGGGCTTTGATATTTGGTATGTAGCATCATCTAGTGGTTCTCTACCAAGATTGTTCAAATTATCTCCCTAGGGTCAAATATGGCCCCGTCCTGGCGGTCATAGACTTTTATAGGAAAAAAAGTTTAAAAATCTTCTTGTCTGAAACTACAACACTTAGACCTTTGATATTTGGTTTATAGCATTGTCTTATGGTCAACAACCAAAGCTGTTCAAATTGTACCCTTTGGGTGAAAAGAGGCCCTGCCCTGGGGGTCCCAAGTTTTATATAGACTTGTATTGGAAAAAGCTTTAAAAATCTTCTTGTCTGAAACCATACGACCTAGGCTTTTGATATTTGGTATGATGCATTGTCTAATAGTCCTCTACCAAAATTGATTAAATTATGCCCCTAGGGTTAAAATAGGCCCTGCCCTGGGGTCACTTAATTATTATGTGAGTTATATAGGAAAAATACTTAAAAAATCATCTGATCCTATTTCCAAGACTGTTTAATTATAATTACCTGATGACCCCAAGTAATATGGTGTTACTTAACTGTGACCTTGACCTACTGACCTACTTTCTTGTTTTTTTAGTATACAGCCTTGGAATTTTGATGACATATACAGTTTTTCACACAAATCGTAAAACTGAATTTCATTGACCATGAATGTGACCTACTGACTTTCTTAATATATTATCAACAGTTTGACATTTGAAACATGTAACTCATATTACTCAGGTGAGCGATCCAGGGTCATCATGACCCTCTTGTTTGTTAACATACTGTGTACATACAGTCTGCATATGCAATCTTGTGCGCGCCTAATCTTCCGAACCCTTGCACACATTTGTATGAAACATCACACAGGTAATCAGTAGCAACTCTAGTTGTACATTGCACATGTTAGTTCTTTTAGATAAATATTCTGCAGAGTTATTGGGCTTTGTTTTTTGTTACTATACTGTAAGCATACAGTCTATATACATACAGTCCACATAATTATGCCATCTTGTTTGCATCAAATTGCAATGTACTGTGTCAGTGCGTGTGTGTGGGGGGGGGGGGGGTATATTTATCACCTTTGGTGATAGCTCTAGTTACTACTATCATGGGTTTCTTTTTGTTCTTTATGTGCTGTGAAAACTCAATTTTTTAAAATTTAATAAAATCGTGGACGAGTTCGATATTGGGTCATCTGGGGTCAAAAACTAGTTCACCAGGTCAAATCAAAGGAAAAGCTTGTTAACACTAGAGGTCACAATTTTTGTCCAATCGTAATGAAACTTGGTCAGAATGTTACCCTCAATAAAATCTTGGACAAGTTCGATACTGGGTCATCTTGGATCAAAAACTAGGTCACCAGGTCAAATCGAAGGAAAAGCTTGTTAACGCTCTAGAGGTCACATTTTTGGCCCAATCTTAATGAAACCTGGTTAGAATGTTACCTTCAATAAAATCTTGGACAAGTTGGATATTGGGTCATCTGGGATCAAAAACCAGGTCAACAGGTCAAATCAAAGGAAAAGCTTGTTAACAACTTAGAGGTCACAATTTGGACCCAATCTTAATGAAACTTGGTCAGAATGTTACCCTCAATAAAGTCTTGGATGAATTTGATACTGGGTCATCCAGGATCAAAAACTAGGTCACCAGGTCAAATCAAAGGAAAAGCTTGTTAACACTGTAGAGGCCAGATTTATGACTGTATTTTCATGAAACTTGGTCAGAATGTTCAAGGTCCAGTTTGAATCTGGGTCATGTAGGATCAAAAACTAGGTCACCAGGTCAAATCTAGGTCAAAAGCTAGTTTACACTGTAGAGGCCACATTTATGACCATATCTTAATGAAACTTGGTCAGAATGTTAATCTTGATGATCTATAAGTCAGGTTCAAATCTGGGTCAGGTGGGGTCAAAAACTAGGTCACTAGGTCAAATCAAAGAAAAAGCTTGTTTACACTCTAGAGGCCACATTTATGACTGTATCTTCATGAAACTTAGTCAGAATGTTAATCTTGGTGATCTTTAGGTCAAATGCGAATCTGGGTCATGTCCGGTCAAAATTTTGGTTAAAGTTTTACGTGCAAGTTACTATCTCCAAAACTAATGCAGATATTGATTTGAAACTTCACATGTGTCTTCGGGGTTATAAAACTAGTTGATAGCAGCAAGTCCATAACTCTGACCTTCATTTTAACCAAATTATGCCCCCTTTTGGACTTAGAAAATTCTGGTTAAAGTTTTGCGTGCAAGTACATACAGCTATTTCTAAAAGGCATATAGATTTGAAACTTATTTTTCCTTTTTCTAGATCAATTACCAACCTCACTGGGTCAAGACCCATAACTCTGACATATATTTTGACCAAATTATGCCCCCTTTTAGACTTAGAAAATTTTGGTTAAAGTTTTACATGCTAGTTATTATCTCCAAAACTAATGCAGATATTGAATTGAAACTTCACATGTGCCTTCGGGGTTATAAAACTAGTTGATAGCAGCAAGTCCCATAACTGATATGCATTTTGGTCAAATTATTCCCCCTTTTGAACTTAAAACTCTTTTGATATTTAACCTTTTTGGGTAATATTTTCCTGCTTCTGGGACAATATTTCGAATAGTCGAGCTTGGCTGTCTAATGGACAGCTCTTGTTCTACTGGTTCCAAACCAGTATGTAGAATTTGTATAATATTGTGAAAGTTACTGTCAGTGAGAACTGTATCCAGTATTTATGTATTATTGTTACTGTCAATGAGAACTATGTATAGAATTTGTGTATTATTGTATACTTATTATTATTACTGATAGTGAGAAAAATATGTTGAATTTTTGTATCATTATGTACTTATTATAGTTACTGTCAGTGAGAACTGTATGTAAAATTTGTGTATTTTCAGGAAGCAGCCACTTTTGCCACAGAAAATGATCTTGGGGTAAGTGAATGTTATCAAAAGCCTGAAGCATAAACACTTGAAGATATGTATCAAGCTTCAGTCTGTTTTTACACGTTCATCAGTTGTAGTTTACCTTACTTTTTAACCTTGATTATTTGCCATGCTTGTAAAATGTTAGTTGTCGTAATTCCATGTTTAGAACAGTTTATAATGTAATGTAATGGGTGAAATTGGGATTGGGTGAGGTGTAATGAATAATTAAAAAATAAGTATTTTGCAAAGCAATATTATAGATTAATAAGGTTGCCTGTCTACAGCTGCTGCCACCTAAATATGGTGATAAGAGCAGCTGTCAGCATTTCACCCAACATCTAGCAAAACTATTCTTACATGTTACTGCATTCTCAGATTTAAAAAAAATATATTAATTAAATGAAAATGTAAGATAAAAAAAATAGATCTTGCTCTTGTTTACAGTCACCATTTGATGCGGCACTGGTTTAGTAGCTGCAGAGTAAATAACAGTTTTTCCTCATTTTGTGAGCTTTCTTGTAGCATAAATATTTATATCTTGTATTTGTAGACGGACAAAGTACCAGAGATAGCACTGAAAATAGCAGCTTTAGCAAAAGAAAACAAAAACAGAGCACGGATGGTTGTGATAACTCAGGGAGATTTGCCAGTTGTCGTAGCTTATGGTAAGCTTGGCAGGGCCCGCACTTTCTTTCTCCACTTGCGCCATTTGGCGAACTTGCGATCAAAGTGATGAATGAAAATTGCAAGTAGCAAAAATGGAAAATTCTACATATTTGTTTGTTCTAAATCGTATCCTCTGAATTTTGACTGCTTCAATAATTTAACTACAGTTTGGATGATAAAACATAACTATACTGATAATACAGTCTCATTGTTTGAAGTAGCGTTTGTTATGAACATTTTGACATGCACATTGCAATTAGTGGGCAGGTTATTTGCTTACAAGCAGCTGTTGTTTTGATGTAATCACAATTGATTATATGATTTCATTCTCTTCATTATCTTTTGATTGTTTAAAAAGTAACTTACCTCAAACATTTTCAGAAAATTCACTAACTTTTTCTCGTGTTTTTAAAATACTGTTTTATGAAGCATTTCCAAACCTGCCTTGTGTGACAAAAATAATGTAATTGAAATTCACACATTGTGACACCTACATCAGATTCTGAGCAAAACCTGTTGAACAACTTTCTTTTCATCTTTACCAATAAAAGCGGGATAAAAAAAGCTGTTTATTAGCTCGACTACTCGAAGAATATGGAGAGCTATACTACTCACATTGGTGTCGGCGTTGGGGTAAAGTTTTTATGAAATGGTAATATCTTGTATACCATCAAAGTTTTTTACTTCAAACTTAAGTGTATTTGTTTATTATAATAGTCTCTACCTGTAGGCAAGAGTACATAACTCTGTCAAGTATTTTGGCTGAATTATTGATCGCGGCCGATGAGGCCGCGATCATATTGAATAGGTAAAGTATATGCACGCTGGGGAATATATTTCATGATGGACCTGTGAATTCTTTACTTATGGGTGAAACAGGTCTCATAAGCATAAATACGACTAGCTTCTACTGATTATAAAACATACCGTACGATTTGTTGTGAATTAACTGTTGTTGTACTTTTAGTAGTTCAACCTCCACCCTTGTTTAAGAGCAACATTTAAAAAACACGTTTTTTTTTTCATCCTCAAGTAATAAGTAAGTAGACTCGCCCAGTTTAATCAATCTAGATGTATAATCTAACTCTATACATAAGAGCGCCTACTCCACCCGATTTACATTCGGAACATTTTCACGCGTTTCGGGCTTTATCGTATGTTTAACATGGGATTTTTGAACCGTCCAAAGATGTTGGAAATGTTTGTCTCATTGTTTATTTTTTTTTAATAAAACTGTTACTGCTTTCATTGTCTACCACTTTTTTTCCACCCTTGCCTGAAAAAGCAGTAATGAGTTTGTACACTGTTCAGACAATTGTGCTCTGTTGAAATTTAACCAAACACAAGTTTACCTGCATAAACAGAAAGCATGATATGTCACCATGCACGGATCCAGAGGGTGGGGGGGACCGGGGGTCTGGACCCCCTCTGGAAAATCTTTAAAAAAGGAAAGAAGACAAGAAGGAAAGAAAATGTTTTTCGAAAAAAGCAACATTAGGACTGCATGTAAAGTATATGCGGCTGCTGCTACATACGACCCCGACATAATTCATATTATTTATCTAAAAGAAACTAAGAATTTTACCTTCAAGAAAGCTTGATTTTATCATTTTCCCAAACTTAACAGGTTAGTCCATTAAACTGTCCCAGAATGCAAAAAATGAAGTGCTAAATTTCAAAATTTCCAGGATGGGGGGGGGGGGGGGCATGGTCACTATACCTGTCCAGTACTGGACATTATGGTAAATGCTTCTTTCCTGCACAGATGACAATTTCGCAACTTCTGTCCGGTTTGTACAAATTTCTGGCCGCGATAAACCATTTGACTTGTGGCCCTTTTTAGACTTGGATATTGGTTCAGATTTCGTACAAGTCCATGCTTTATAAAACTATTTGACATGTGGCTTTGAAATTTTGAACACTTGTTTATCATCATGATTTCCATCTGTTGGCAAGAGAACATAACTCTGTCAACTATTTTGGCTGAATTGTGGCCCTTTTTGGACTTGGAAATTGTTTCAGTTTTCGTACAAGCAGGCTTTCAAGTAGTCCTACTTTTCCCTACTTTTCCTACTTTTTAGGTCTGTTCCTACTTTTTTCCTGCTTTTTTTGAAAAACTCCTACTATTCCTACTTTTTATCTAAAGAAGAAGAAATATGTTAACAAATATATATTGTAAGTCTATTTATATAATTAATTGTGTTACATAATATAAGGATTGGTAGTGTACTTGTGATGCTCTAGAGACCTTTGACATGCTGCTGGTGACCTCTTATGCATGCAGAAACCTGCTGACAGTTTGTTATGTGAGTTGAAGACTGACCTTGATTTCGAAACATAAGAGGTTGCAGGTAGCCATGTACAATGGGGACCTCAAAGGATCATGAAAATAGACAGACCTTATATATTGTGATTTATGTCCTGCTGCGTAATTGTGAGTAAATGTACAAAATTCAGGCGGCCTGGGTCCAGGGCTAGACAGAGGGTGCCCATGCCTCCCAAGTTTGCTGAGAAGTGACCTGTACTCATCAAAGTTGCACCCAGCTGAGGAAAATGTCCCTCCCAGTACCTCAAAATTAAGACCAAAAATGTACCAGAGCCCTCCATTTCATACCTGTATTTCAAAATTTTCCAGGGAAAGAGCCCCCTAACCGCGCTTCCCTTCCCCTCCCCTAAAATGACTGGGGTACCTCCTCCCATACCTCAAAATCTAGACCAAAAAATGCACCGGAGCCCACAGTTTCAGACCTGTATTTCAAAATTTTCCAGGGGAAGAGCTCCCTAACCCCCCTTCCCCTCCCCTAAAATGACTGGGATACCTCCTCCCATACCTCAAAATCTAGACCAAAAATTGCACCAGAGCCCACAGTTTCAGACCTATATTTCAAAATTTTCCAGGGGAAGAGCCCCCTGACCCTCTAGAATATCTGGGATACT
Source organism: Mercenaria mercenaria (assembly GCF_021730395.1). Lineage (NCBI taxonomy): Eukaryota > Metazoa > Mollusca > Bivalvia > Venerida > Veneridae > Mercenaria > Mercenaria mercenaria. Next base: position 63,825,279 of record NC_069362.1, read on the forward strand.
TCCTCTCATACTTAAAAATTTAGACCAAAAAATGTACCAGAGCCCACCATTTCATACCTGTGTTTCAAAATTTTCCAGGGGGGGAGCCCACTGACCCCCTAGAATATTTGGGATACTTCCTCTCATACTTAAAAATTTAGACCAAAAAATGTACCAGAGCCCATCATTTCATACCTGTGTTTCAAAATTTTCCAGGGGCTGACCCCACTAAAATGACTGGGATACCTCCTCCATACCTCAAAATTTAGACCAAAAATTGCACCAAAGCCTACTGTTTCATACCTATATTTCAAAATTTTCCAGGGGGAAAAGCCCCCTGACACCCTAAAATGACTGGGAGACCTCCTCCCATCCTTAAAAAATTTAGACCAAAAAAATGCACCAGAAAACAACCCTTTCATACATGTATTTCAAAATTTTCCAGGGGGAGACCCCCCTAAAATGTCTAGGACCTCAAAATTTAGACCAAAAATGCACCAGAGCCCACCGTTTCATACCTTTATTTCAAAATTGTCCAAGAGTCCCCCAATCTCCACCCCTAAAATGAGGGGAATACCCCTTCAGTACCTCAAAACCTTTCGGCGCTATGCACCTTGCCTGTGACGCTTTTGTTCTTAAACTTATGCCTCCCCAATCAAATATTTCAGAATCTGTAACTCTGCCATCAATAAAGGGATTTTGAAATAACTTTGCATAAATGTTCACCATAATGAGACAACATGTTATGCGCAAGACCCAGACCCCTAGCTTCAAGGTTAAGGTCACACTTACAGGCCAAAGGTTATCAGGGTCTGCTCAGTCCATAACTCTGCCATCCTTGAAAGAATTTTGAAATAATTTGGCATAAATGTTTACCATAATAAGACGACATGTCATGTGCAAGACCCAGACCCCTAGCTCTAAGGTCAAGGTCACACTTAGAAGTTAAAGGTTAACATGGTCTTTTTCTTGTCTGGTCCATAACTCTGCCATTCATCAAGGGATTTTGAAATAACTTTGTATAAATGTTCCCTATAATGTGAAGACATGTCATGCACAAGACCCAGACCTTTAGCTCCAAGGTCAAGGTCACACTTAGAAGTCTGTTTCTTGTCCAGTCCATAACTCTGCCATGGAAGTAGGGATTTTAAAATCACTTGGCATAAATATTCCCTATAATGAGATGAAATGTCATGCTCAAGACTTAGACCCGTAGCTCCAAGGTCAAGGCCACACTTAGAAGTCAAAGGTTAACATGGTCTGTTTCTTGTCATGGTCCATAACTCTGCCATTTATCAAGGGATTTGAAAATAATTTGACACAAATGTTAACCATATTAAGATGTGTTGCACTTATGACCCGGGTCTCTCAGTCAAGGTGAAAAGCCAGAGATTTTTGGATTTGGTCGGGAGACATGAGGCAAGGTGAAAAAATGGGATTTTGACCCTCCTGCTCATGTGTGACTTTCATTAAAAAAAAAACTTACATATAGCTAGAATATCACAGTTTACTATTTAATACCAAAAATGTTCAAACAGATACCCGCCCCGGCATTATATTGATGTACTATTTCCACAGTTGTGATCGTAGCTAATGGTAGGCATTGTATTTATCTACTTTCTCCATTCCTCTGCCTCCACAACTGTGGTCATAGCTAACAGTAGGCATTGTATTTATCTACTTTCTCCGTTCCTCTGCCTCCACAGCTGTGGTCATAGCTAACAGTAAGTTTGTAATTATCTACTTTCTCCATTCCTCTGCCTCCACAACTGTGGTCATAGCTAATAGTGGGCTTTATTTATCTACTTTCCTTCTTGCTCCAGTTCAGCTACTGCTGTCTACTTCCGTTCTTTGTGGTCATAGCTAACAGTAAGCTTGTATTTATCTACTTTCCCAATTCCTCTACCTCCACAACTGTTGTCATAGAGCTCTCTAACAGTAGACTTTGTATTTATCTACTTTCCCAATTCCCCTGCCTCCACAACTGTTGTCATAGATAACAGTAGGCTTTGTATTTATCTATTTTTTTCATTCCCCTGCCTCCACAACTGTGGTCATAGCACACAGTCATAGTTTACAGTACAAAACTTCCTCTGTGAGTGAAGTCTGGAGGTAGCCAGCAATGTATTTGATGCAGTAAGCACCTGCTAAGTCAATTTGATGAAGTCTAAGGTACCAGTTGTTGTTACAAGGTGACTGTATATTTGATTTAACCATATTATGCATGTGTTTTTCAGAGGGAAAAGTTGAAGAATTTCCAATTATACCAGTTAAAGCAAAGGACATAGAAGATACAAATGGAGCAGGAGATGCCTTTGTTGGAGGTAAAAACTTACAATACTTATATTGGCTAAGAATATTTTGGAAAACATTTCAGAATGTAGTCAACTTAAAGGTCCATTACTAAGGGAAAGTGAGTTGGCAATTTTTTTCATAGCCAGTGCATAGACTTCTGCAAGACACTAAATAATGAAGATTGGCAGGTCAAAATTTACAGAAGGTCTTTGGAACTCAAAGAAATGTATGTGTATTATGTTGAAATTTCAATGAATCGACAGAATGACCCCCAGGTCTTTTTAACTTTCTTCATACTTCATAGAAAAATAATTGTACATATACTGCGATTTATTTCGAATTTCTACATACCAACTTTCATTTTCCAATAAAATGAAATAGTTTCTGTGCTTTTTAAAAGAAATTAAAATGTTCACTTTCCTTAGTATTGGACCTTTAATTTCACACATAGTATATGTGTCTGGATATTATAGATCTCAAATAATGTTCCCCCTTGCAAGTACATTGATACTTAAATGGTATTTGTATATAACTATGTTTCCTGTGAAAGGAAACAAACATTTTGGTAACTGTGTTGTTTATTTTACAGGTTTTCTATCCCAGTTAGTACAGGGACAGCCCCTATCAACATGTGTACGATGTGGTAACTGTGTTGTTAAATTTTTACAGGTTTTCTTTCACAGCTAGTACAGAAACAGTGCTTAGCAGTGTGTGTTTGATGTAGTAACTATGTGTGGTTTATTTTTTACAGGTTTTCTATCACAGCTAGTACAGAGACAGCCGCTAGCAACATGTGTACGATGTGGTAACTACGCAGCAAGTCTCGTTATACAGCGGTCTGGCTGCACAGTACCAGAAAAGCCAGAATTTACCTAGATCTCCATACATTCTATACATAGACTTACATAGGGCATGCTCAACATCACCTAGGGTACAACATGTATATAGCCTCAGTCAAATTCTTACATTTGCTTACATTCCGGAAACTGTCCAGTTTTATACAGTAGTTACCAATGGTTTATAAATTGGTACATAATTAAACTGTTTCAAATTTTATCTGAACTAACAATAGAAATTACAAATATATATTTAAGATTGGTGCATAATTTTGTAAGCAGGAACATTAGCTGTATGTAGCTATTAACCATTTCAGTAACAAA